>NW_023995857.1:0-78121 GCF_015586225.1 Lucilia sericata
TAGTAGTTAGTTAGTTAGTTAGTTAGTTAGTTAGTTAGTTAGTAGTTAGTTAGTTAGTTAGTTAGTTAGTTAGTTAGTTAGTTAGTAGTTAGTTAGTTAGTTAGTTAGTAGTAATTAGTTAGATAGTTAGTTAGTTAGTCAGTTAGTTAGTTAGTTAGTTAGTTAGTTAGTTAGTTAGTAGTTAGTTAGTTAGTTAGTTAGTAGTTAGTTAGTTAGTTAGTAGTAGTAGTTAGTTAGTTAGTAGTTAGTTAGTTAGTTAGTTAGTTAGTTAGTTAGTTAGTAGTTAGTTAGTTAGTAGTTAGTTAGTTAGTTAGTTAGTTAGTAGTTAGTTAGTAGTTAGTTAGTTAGTTAGTTAGTTAGTTCGTTAGTTAGTTAGTTAGTTAGTTAGTTAGTTTAGTAGTTAGTAGTTAGTAGTTAGTTAGTTAGTTAGTTAGTTAGTTAGTTAGTTAGTAGTAGTTAGTTAGTTAGTTAGTTAGTTAGTTAGTAGTTAGTTAGTTAGTAGTAGTTAGTTAGTTAGTTAGTTAGTGTTAGTTAGTTAGTTAGTTAGTTAGTTAGTTAGTTAGTTAGTAGTAGTTAGTTAGTTAGTTAGTAGTAGTTAGTGGAGGTAGGGAGTTAGTTAGGGAGGGAGGGAGGTAGGAGGGAGGAGGGAGGAGGGAGTGAGGAGGGAGTAGGGAGGGAGGAGGAGGGAGGGAGGGAGGAGGGAGGGAGGGAGGGAGGGAGGGAGGGAGGGGGGGAGGGAGGGAGGGAGGGAGGGAGGGAGGAGGAGGGAGGGAGGGAGGGAGGGAGGGAGGGAGGAGGGAGGGAGGAGGGAGGGAGGGAGGGAGGGAGGGAGGGAGGGAGGAGGAGGAGGGAGGGAGGGAGGGAGGGAGGGAGGGAGGGAGGGAGGGAGGGAGGGAGGGAGGGAGGGAGGGGGGGGGGAGGACGGACGGACGGACGGACGACGGAGGACGGACGGACGGACGGACGGACGGAGACGAGGACGGACGACGGACGGAGGACGGACGGACGGACGGACGGACGGACGGACGACGGACGGACGACGGACGGACGGACGACGGACGGACGACGGACGGACGACGGACGGACGGACGGACGGACGGACGGACGGACGGACGACGGACGGACGGAGGACGGACGGACGGACTACGGACGGACGGACGGACGGACGTACGGACGACGGACGGTACGGACGGACGGACTACGGACTGACTACGTACGGACGTACTTACGAGGACGGACGACGGACTACTTACTTACTACTTACTTACTTACTACTTACTACTTACTTACGTACTTACTTACTTACTTACTTACTACTTACTTACTTACTTACTACTTACTTACTACTTACTTACTTACTTACTTACTTACTTCCTTAGTTCATAATACCACAATTTGGGGTTGGACAGTCCTGCATTCCATCTGCGATGTGTTTTAAACTTTAAATAACTAATATTTCAGTTCTGATTTCATTCAACTTTATTTATTTATTGTAATTACTTAACAGTTAGACGCCAATTAACATTAACAGTAACTGTATTTACAAAACAAATTTAAACTCCAATTCATTAAAATTTTAAAATTTTGTTTTACTGTTTATTTTAAATATTAACGTTTAATGTGAATTTTACCGATACAAAAAATAAGTTATTCTGTTACAAAGTGATGATATTCGCTGGTATTGCGAATCAAAATTTTTGCTGCAGTTGAAAATGTTTAAAGGAGATTACACTAAGAATCTTGCTTGGTTTTATAAAGGAATTAAATTTCAATATAAATGTCCAAAACCTCTAATCTAATCTATCTAAATTTTCTTAAGAATATTATCTATTAATTAAGATTACTCAAATTATTTTGAATCAAAGATCAACTAAATTAAAGAAAAATAGTCAGACTAAGTATAAAAAAAACGAGTACTTGATATACCTTGTACACTGACATCAATTAAATATTAAGCGGATAAAATCTTTCCGTCGTTATTAATTTACATTTGTTTGTTTACAGTTGAAATAAACATTTAAATATAGTTGTAAATAGAAAAATTATTTTATTACTCAACAATTAAATAATAAAAAATCAGACTAATTCATTGGTTGTTATTGTTGCAAAACAATAATGTTAATCGCCAGGAAACAAATGAAAAACTTTTAATAATCTTAAGTACTTCTCAGAAATTATACTCGTAATTTTTAACAAAACTGTAAGAGAATAGATAAGATGTTTTGATATAGAATTAAAAAATTTGTTTTAAATTGTTTTGTTTTACAAAATCAAATTTATAGAATTTGATCCAAGACCCTTTAAAAATTTCACTTCCTAAAATTGATAGTCATCATGATGCTGCAATAATATTGAATCAAAAAGGTCTTCCCCTTAAATTTTCAATGCAAAATATTATTAATGATTTTTGTATAAAGTTCATTTTAAAAAAGTGTATAAGTTCATTTGCTTATTACCTCATTTATAAAGTTTACATTCCTACTGGTAGTTTTTACTCAATATATCGAATATCTGATGACACCATCCTATATTATTTACTTAAATGACATCAGTTAATTATCTTCTTCTTCGTAAATGTACACTAGAGTGTCCCGAGAAACTTCCTTTTTAAGAATCTCAGGAATACATATCAATCGACGCAAGTTTATGTATTAAATTATTATGGACCCAGAATATATATGTATGTACTTTTATGGGTCTTGGACCAATATTTCGAATGACAAAATCTGGTTGATGGTGGATATAAATATGAATGTTTGCTTTACCTTATATGAGGCTAAGTCACTGGACCAATCTATATATATGTTCCTCCCTTACTTGGAAGGAACAATAGGCGGGATCCACATATTTAGTATAAAAATAGAATATCTGAAAATATAAGAATACTCAAAGTTTGTATGACCAACATTGATGGATGTCAATGAATTTTCGGGGGAAAATTGAACGGTCTAAGATAAGTGCCACGCCCCTTAAATATGAAGACGGCAATTTTAGTTGTTTCACAGTGTCCCAATAAAAAAAATAATCTGTAAGTTCTTAAAATTTCCTACTGGGTAATTTATTGTTTGGTTTAAAAACTAAAATAATTAGTTACTTATACCTAAATATCATCCATATAATTTGATTTTTATTAAATTACCCGCAAAGTAGTTTTAATAACAATTACAAATATTAATTTACATACTTAAATATTAATATTGATTTAAATAAGTGATTTTTAATTACCTTGTACTGACAATTGATTCGATGTGTTTTTGTTAAAAGAACAAATTTAGAAATGACTTTGCAAAAATCAACATTCTCTAGACTATTGTGTAACTATGAAAATAATGTTTGTTTTTATTACATTTTTTTGATAAATTAAGTTTGTGCTAAAAGTAACACTCTATTATAAATTATAATCGATAGTACTAGTAAGAAAGTAGATATACACTGACTATTTGATATTGACATGAATTAAGGAGTAGGGTTTAACATAAGGCCCACTTCGGAAGGACACCTTTAACTAATAATTTTATCATGTACAGTTCACATATTTAGACGAACTAAATATGTGAACTGCCCATATAAGGGCATCCACCCATGAATTATTTCTTATAATATGCATGTATTACAAAATTTCTAAATTGGATTTAAAAAAAACAAGAGTGTTATATTTGGCTGTGCCGAATTTCATATACCCACCATCAAACCGTATGCCGTAAAAGGAATGCTCCCCTATAAACATCAGCGTGATATTTGGAATATGGCTTAAGTCAATTATGGCCCGAGCCATAATTTCATAACCGAAATACGGTTATGAAATTCGGAGCGAATTTCATAACTCATATTTTTAAGCCAGTAATGATCGCTTAAGTAATTTTCTGAAGGGGACCTTATATGGGCGGTAGGGTAAATTATATACCGATCCTCCCTAAATTTAGTGGAGAGATTAAACTTATGTGCGTCAATTTTCGTCACATTCATATTTTTAAGCCAGTAATAAGCAATGTAGTTATTTGCAGAGGGGGACCTTATATGGGGAAGGGTCATTTATGAGCCGATCCAAAAAATTGGTACAGAGGTTTTGTGTAGCATTTCATCGTTTTACTCGTATTTTTAAGACAGTAGTAAGCGTTTTAAGCTATTTCCTGAAGTGGGTAATTATGGACCTATCCACATAAAAGTTATTATAAAGATTTTGGCTCGCGAGAAACTTTATTGTGTAAAATTTTATTGCTATATTCGTATTTTTTAGTCAGTAATGAGCGTTAAAGTCATTTTCAGAAGGGGACCTTATATGGCGGATATTGTCATTTATGGGCCGATCTTAATAAAAATTCGTAGAGCGATTTTGGTTCGTAAGAACCTTACTTATACCGAATTTCATCGCTATGCTAGCATTTTTGGACCAGTAATGAGTGTAGGGTCAATTATGGACCGATCCTCAAAAAATTTGGTGGAAAGATTTTGGCTCACATGAAACTTATTTATGTCGAATTTCATCGCTATACTTGCATTTTGGGGCCAGAAATGAGTGTTAAACTCATTTTTCATGAGGGGACCTTATATGGGGGGTAGGGTCATTTATGGGCCGATCCTAAAAAAATTGGTTTTAAAAGGGTTTGGTTCGTAAGAAACTTACTTATACTGAATTTCATCGTTATACTCGAATTTTTAGGTTAGTAATGAGTGTTAAGTCATTTTCTAAAGGGGACCTTATATGGGGGGTAGGGTAATTTATGGGCCGATCCTAAAAAAAATTGGTAGAGAGATTTTGGTTCGTAAGAAACATATTTATACCGAATTTCATCGCTATGCTAGCATTTTTGGACCAGTAATGAGTGTAGGGTCAATTATGGACCGATCCTCAAAAAATTTGGTGGAAAGATTTTGGCTCACATGAAACTTATTTATGTCGAATTTCATCGCTATACTTGCATTTTGGGGCCAGAAATGAGTGTTTAAACTCATTTTCATGAGGGGACCTTATATGGGGGGTAGGGTCATTTATGGGCCGATCCTAAAAAAATTGGTTAAAAGGGTTTGGTTCGTAAGAAACTTACTTATACTGAATTTCATCGTTATACTCGAATTTTAGGTTAGTAATGAGTGTTAAAGTCATTTTCTAAAGGGGACCTTATATGGGGGGGTAGGGTAATTATGGGCCGATCCTAAAAAATTGGTAGAGAGATTTTGGTTCGTAAGAACATATTTATACCGAATTTCATCGCTATACTTGCATTTTGGGACCAGTAATGAGTGTTTAAAGTAATTTTCAGAAGGGGACCTTATATGGGGGGTAGGGTCATTTATGGGCCGATCCTCAAAAAATTTGGTAGAAAGATTTTTGGCTCATATGAAACTTAAATGGTAGGTATAAAATATTTTTAACAACGAAGATTTTTAAAAGATTAATCAAATAAGTATTAGCAATTACTTTGAAAGTGCATTACTTGTCAATTATTAAATACATACGTCATTTTAACTTTTAACCATTTGCAATTAGCCAACAACTGCACTTTTCAAGCACGTTGCCTAGATGTCTTCCTTATTGCTACAATTTCCAACAAGTTTTGAACAAAATATGTATATGGGCAATTCCCATACGATTGTATGTGACATTCGCACGCCATCAGAGTGGTATAGATTTTGTAAAATTAGGAGTACTTGGAAAACAATTTTGTCATTCTGTTCCATTTAAAGAATACTATATTTGCAAAGGAATCATCCCATTCGGAACCTGTTTTCCAAAATATGGATTAAATATGGCGATATCATACGTGACAAAAAACGGAAGTGTTTTTAAAGTACATGTAAATATTTACGAAAATCTGGGAATTCTGTAGGTGTATCTTTCTTGTTTTAATTTCTTACACAATGGGACATATTTTTCATTAGTAATCCATAATTTTGAAATAAAAAAGAAATTAATATAATTTTATAATAAACATATTTAAATATCGTACGTGACACATCGTATGTGACATATTTTTCTCCTATTTTTTTTTTAGGTTATAAAATATATATTTTGAAAATATATGCATACACACACTTCAACAAATCAAAAGGAGTAGGAAAAGTGCAGTCGGACATGGCCGCCGATCTATATACATGTTTAAGCAATTTATAGATAAAAATAAAAAACTGGAGCTATATGGCGACTAGGGTCAAATATGGACCGATCCTCATGAAATTCTAGGGTGAGATTTTAATTCATATAAAACTTATTTGTGCCAAATTCTATCATAATACTAGTGATTAGAGGTGAGTTACGGACGTTTAAGTGTTTTTCTGAAATTAAACTTTGAATGGAACTAGGGTCAAATGAGGTCCAATCGTTATGAAAATCGGCATATAAAGGTTTAGGCTTATAAATATTTTAGATCTGCCGATTTTGAAGGGATAGTGTTATAATTAACAGAATTAAAAGCTAAAAAGTGATATTTTCGGTTCCGTTTGTATGGCGGCGAGTGTAGAAATAGACCGATTTCAAAAATTTGCAACAGTCTTCGTCTTTGGTGCTACAAAAGATCATGTACCAAATTTTGTTGAATTATCTTTAAAAATGCAGAAGTTATAAGGGTTTTATTTTCAGTCGTGGACTTTTCTTGGAAGGCCCATAGGGAGGGAGGGAAAAGAGAGACAGACAGACGGGGACAGCGAAGGACAGGAGAAGGGGGGAGCAGAGACCGGGGGGGGGGGAGGGGAAAAACGGAGGAAGGGACGGGGAAACAGGAGAGAAAAAGGAAGGGGGGCCGGGGGAAGGGCGGGGGAGGGACGCAGAAGAAAGGAGGAAGAAGAAAGGGGGGAGACAAGGCCGCGGAAGCCGGGCGCGAACGAACGAGGAACGAACGAACGAACGAACGAACGACGAACGAACGAACGAACGAACGAACGAACGAACGAAACGAACGAACGAACGAACGAACGAACGAACGAACGAACGACGAACGAACGAACGAACGAAAGAACGAACGAACGAACGAACGAACGAACGAACGAAGACGAACGAACGAACGAACAACGAACGAACGAACGAACGAACGAACGAACGAAACGAACGAACGAACGAAGAACGAACGAACAACGAAACGAACGAACGAACTAACGAACGAACGAAAGAACGAACGAAGAACGAACGAACGAACGAACGAACGAAACGAACGAACGAACGAACGAAACGAACTAACGAACGAACGAACGAACGAACGAAACGAACGAACGAACGAACGAACTACGAACGAACGAACGAACGAACGAACGAACGAACGAACGAACGAAACGAACGAACGAACTAGAACGAACGAACGAACGAACGAACGAACGAACCGAACGAACGAACGAACGAACGAAACGAACGAACGAACGAACGAACGAACGAACGAAGGAACGAACGAACGAACGAAGAACGAACGACCGAAACGAACGAACGAACGAACGAACGAACGAACGAAACGAACGAACGAAACGAACGAAACGAACGAAAACGAACGAACGAACGAACGAACGAAACGAACGAAAACGAACGAACGAACGAACGAACGAACGAACGACTAACGAACGAACGAACGAACGAACAAACGAACGAACGAACGAACAACGAACGAAACGAACGAACGAACGAACGAACGAAACGAAAAAACGAAACGAACTAACTAACGAACGAACGAACGAAAAAAACAAAAAAACTAACTAACTAACTAACTAACTAACATAACTAACTAACTAACTAACTAACTAAACTAACTACCTAACTACTAACTAACTAACTAACTAACGAACTAACTAACTAACTAACTAACTAACTAACTAACTGCTACCTAACTATATTTCGATCTTGTTTCTATGAACTTTATTTACATTGGTGTAAATGTCCATTACTGGTCGTATATCGTGAGGAATTAGCAATTAAATGAGGGGTTATATGGGACCGATTCACGATGGTAAAACGTTATTTATGCAGAATTTCATCGTGATACTAGTCTTTAAAAGGGAATTTTCACCTTCAAGCCATTTTCTGAAGCGGACTTTGTTAGGAGGCTAAGTTCAAATGAGGCCCGATCATTGCGAAAATCGGCTGAGTCATTTTAAACTTATATAAAACTTAGATTTGTCGGTTTTTGTGAAGATCTACAAAATTTAAAATAATTATATGCTCAAAAGCTCTTTTCGTGGGGCACGGTTGTATGGACAGATTTCAACCATTTTCAATTGGCTTTGTTTTTGGGTCAAAAAAGATTATGTGCCAAATTTCATTAAATTATATTGAAAACACAGATGGATAGACGGACATAGAAAAATCGAGTCAGAAAGTGATTCTGAGTCGATTTTGCTATAGTAGTGTAGCGTATAAATACGCAGCATCCTGATTGAATGAAAATCTATAAAGGGGACTTTCTGGTACTTTTTCGTTTTGCAATTCGTATGTATGTATATAAAAATAAATCATAAAATCTCATAATATGCGCTAAAAAATTATAATTTGCTGTAGAAACTCGAAATATGCCTTAAATATGCTATTAAGATTATATCATGCCCAAATAACGCTCTTATGGGTATAATATGTGCTAACAAAACGATGCAAAAAATTCTTAAATTGTTCTGAATCGTGAAAAAAATTTCATATTATGGTTTCTCTGGTAATAACTGTAAGTAAATTGTCTACACGATTTTGTTCACATCAACTATAACTACAAAATATTTAGTTGAGGGTTCAAGGCTCTTTGATATCAGCAGCAATTACAAACAATTAACGTTTCAATCTGTTCCTTCATTTGTTCTAGCAAATAATGACAATTATTATTTACTTTCTAGATAAGTGTTAATGTAGTAAATTATACATGAAAAGTAAATTTATATTTTACATGTAAATAATAGTTTACAATAAATACTGTAAACTTTAAAACAATGATTTAGGTAAGGGATTGGAATGTATAACAATCGGTTGGAATGTATAGCAAACAAATTATTGAGAATATTATTAAAAATATGTTTATTTTAAATTGTTTTAATTGTAAGGAATTTTTAACTAATAATCCAATTGGCCACTTCTGTCGACAGCGCCATCTATAGTTTAATTAACCAACTTATATATATCGATCATGTTTTAAAATATCGCTTTTTTATCGTTTCATTTACAGCTGATTGATCCACCGCAGATGTTTCCTTAACAGCTGTAATTAGTTTGTTTTTGTTTACAACTTTTTATCGTTCAAATTGTTGATTACGATTAATATGACATTAATAAATAAAAGTGGAATTTATTATTAAATTATATATATTTGTAAAATACGTATAACGAGTGAAGTGGAAAAAATTTATTAAATTAAATATGTGGAAAAATTCGATATAACTATTAAAAGTAATACAGTTGCGGCACGGAAGTACTAAGTATAAATTAATTGATTATTTAAAAAAATATAAATCGTAAATAAATTTGTAAATTTAGAAGTCCTCAGCTTTCCTAGCACTAACCTCCTTATATATGATGAAATCAGTTTGTTGCGAAGAAATTGCTTAAATTCTGTAAAGACCAACCTGATACCTGCTTCGGTGTTATGTCCGGCTAAAACTGTTAGTAGCAGTGGACGTATTCTCGTCGGCTATTTTTTTATTAAAAAAACCAAACAATATACTTATATAATTATTAGCAAGGATAGTACTTACATAACTACTTATTTGTAAGCAAGCGTGGAGAGTATTTTACTCCTTTAAACTAATGACATAAAATACTATTCCGTAAACTGTAAGGTCAAACGCAGTTTTAAGTTACGGTCACCCCATAGGATCTATGTGGCTCTAACCACTGGCCTTATGGGTTTCTTCCACAATTTTTTTTATTTATCTTGTTTTATTTATCTTATCTTGTTGTCGACTACTCCCGAGTGGTCTGGTACCCATACGATGTACACCTTACTCATGAGGCCTTCATCTTGGCTCGGTTTGCCCTTCAATTTAGAGCTATCCATGTATCAACGGATTCCTACAGGTACTTGCTTTAATGTTCTGCTTGACCATGACATTCTATCTGGGATCAGTGTTTCAAAGGTTCCGAAATATTCTGTGTCTGCCTTCTAAATAAAATGCTACTCCGTAAACTGTAAAGGTTTAAACGCAGTTTTAAGTACGGTCACCCCATAGGATCTTTGTGGCTCTACCCACCGGCCTTATGGGTTTCTTCCAGAAATATTTATACCCTACACCACTTTAGTGGGGTGGGTATATTGGGTTTGTGCTGATGTTTGTAACGCAAATAATATTGGTCCTATACCCACCTTTAAAGTATACCAATCGGCTCAGAATCATTTTCTGAGTCGATTTAGCTATGTCCGTCCGTCTGTCCGTCCGTCCATGTAAACCTTGTAATCAAAACTACAGGTCGCAATTTTGAAGATAATTCAATGAAATTTGGTACATGATTTTCTATTGTCCCAGGGACGAAGCCTATTGAAAATGGTTAAAATCGGTCCATTATTTCACCTAGCCCCCATACAACTGAACCCCCCAATAGGGCTTGTAATCCTTGTAATCAAACTACAGGTCGCAATTTTGGAGATAATTCAATGAAATTTGGCACATGATCTTTTATGGTATCGCAGACGAAGCCTATTGAAAATGGTTAACATCGGTCCATAATTTCACCTAGCCCTCATACAACTCAACCCCCAAATAGGGCTTTTAAACCTTGTAATCAAACTACAGGTAGCAATTTTGGAGATAATTCATTGAAATTTGGCACATGATCTTTTATGGTATCGTAGACGAAGCCTATTGAAAATGGTTAAGATCGGTCCATTATTTCACCTAGCCCCCATACAAGTGAACCCCCCAATAGGGCTTGTAATCAAACTACAGGTCGCAATTTTGGAGATAATTCATATGGTATCCATATGATGAGGCCTTCATCTTGGCTCGTTTTGCCCTTCAATATAGCAACGGATTCCTACGGGTATTTGCTCTAATGTTCTGCATGACCATGACATTCTATCTGGAATCAGTGTTTCAAAGGTTCCGAAATATTCTGTGTCTGCCTTCTAATGTATCTTCCTGTGTCAAAAGGAACTTTAGGCTGGTTGGTTGGTAACGTGGCAGTTCACTACGCGCGAACAGTCAAGCTCTGTTTTGACCGGACCACTCCCCTCGTTAGAAGTAGTATTTTATAGTTTTAGATCCAGATATCTCACAAAGGTTAGATATGAAGTAGCTGCCAAGGAAAACGGTTTCTTTTCACGGTTATTTGAACAAGGCATTCGCAGTTACTTCCTTTTCCCTGTCTTTGCAACTGCGACAGTGTTCATTGAAGGGTAGCCCAAGCCTATTTGCATGTCTGCCTAGCACCCAGTGTCCTGTTATTACTGCTATAAATCTCGATATATCCCGTCTACTTCGGTTTATAAGGTGACTTGTGCATTTCTCATTGAACGTGTCTAGGTTATTCCACCTATTTTTAGACTTTTGAAGATAGAATCTGAGGATACTACTCTTGATAAAACCTAATGGCGTTGCTACTGGAACGGCGTTGGAGATATCAAGAGTAGAACCCGTTCTGTCAAGCTCATCTGCCTGTTCATTTCCATAATAGTCTCTCTGCGCAGGGACCCAAACAAGGGTAATATCAGACAGGCGATCCAGCCTTAATAAATCCTTTTTTCTCCTTTCATTGCCTAACTAATAGGGAAGTAGTAATGTAAGAATTTAGTGAGAGAAATGACACTTGACTATCGAATATGAGGTCGTGTAGTACCCTACAAGCTGAAATTATCGCGAATATTTCAGCTTGAAAGACACTGCACTTTTTGGAAAGGTAGTGACATATACTTACCCCAAAAGACACCAGAACCAACATCACAGTTCATTTTAGAACATCTGTAAAGATTCTGGTGGTATATTCGCTCGGTAGATTACCCCTACACCACTCGATCCTGGAAGGAACTCTGACTTTGAAAACTCTATCAAAATCAGTGTGTGGGGTAATGTAAATCGGATGGTTGGTTTAAGATTGGAGGTAATTGGCTTAAAATCTTAGCGTGTCTATATGTTCTTCATTTCCAACTTCCGGGTGAGTTACGCCTCGCTGAGCTGCAAGCAGATATGGCTACTTTTGTTCTAAAACTGTAGTATATTCTACATGAGAAGCTACACAGCTACATTTCAAAAATTTTGCACGGGCAAACTTTGAATCTATATGAATCGATGTAAAGAATGGGTGTGGCACCTTCTATATCAGCCCCATATAAAGTGTTAAATATGTGCATTACGAGAATTTTAGAAGCACCATTAATGAATGAGGGACTCTGTTCCCATTATAATCGGTTTTTCGAACCCAAACGGCACGAAGTTCAACGACCAAGGATTGTGTACTCACCCACACTGACTACAACAACAACGAGGGATAAACAATAATAAAATATAAAAAACTTTGATAGCTGGAGTCATTGACCAGTTTTTTGGTTAGTAGATCCACTAAGGGGTATAAAAAGGGAAAAAACGGGTAAAACAGGTTTTCTTAATTATCTTACTTAATATTAGTGATACAAGAAAGATTTTAAATGCACCTGTAACTACTGTTTAAAATGATCAGATGGGTGTCTGGTACTTTTTTTCAAATTCGTACTTTTTAAGGGGTGAAAATGTGTAACAAATTTGATTTTGGTACCTTTTTTGGCCCTTTATAATTTTCTAACTAATAAATACAATAAAATGTTTGTAAATATTTGGGATATATCTTTCAAAATTATGAGACACCTGTTTCGTTACTTTTTTAAAATTCAGTCCTTTTGGGTTGTTAAGAGAGAAAACTGTATTTTTGGTACTTTTTTTAACACATTAAGAAAACTTTTTCGATTTATACCTATTAAATTATGTACTAACTCTGTAATATTTATTGAAACAAAATAGTACCAAAAAGGGACAAAACGGGAAATTTAATTTATTCAAAAAATTTTAGCCAATTAATTTACTCACACAAGATAAGCTATTGGTATATAACTTTGGAATTCGTGGTACGTAGGTACTTTTTGAAAGCACAATTTCTTTAATACAGATTTGAATCGTTGAGTTTTATTTGTGATATATAGATTTAAACAAGGAATATTTTGTAAACTTAGTTCTCGAAATAGTTCATTCCTAGACGAAAGGGGGGCAAATGGTATTCTTTTTATTAGTACTTTCCACAAAGGTAGAATTTATTCCACTTTTTGGTACTTTTTCTTTCTTCAAATGATACTCTTTATATGTATTATAATATGAATCTAAAAACCATATCTTATTGAATAAGATTCTTTAAGTGAGAATTTTTAAGTACTTTTTATCTCTCAAACAGTACTTTTTGAATATTCAACTTAGAAACATAAATTTGATCTTGCATGGTCCTGACTGAATAATAATCTGTAAGTGGGGACTTTTGGTACTTTTATATTCTTTAAATGGTACCTTTTGGATTAACTATAATGGGGAACCGGAACACATGACACACGGTCCTTTTTAAATGAGAATTTATTGGGAGATATTTTTGTACTTTTTCGTTTTTCAGAAGGTATTTGTTGGATTTTTTTACGATATTGAACATAGAAATATAAAATTTAACATGCGCGGACCTGAGTAAATGAAAGGGACTTTTGGTACTTTTTCTTTCATTAAATTATATTTTTAGAATTTTCTACAATATTGAACACAGAAACATAAAATTTCTGATTGAATGAAAATCCCTAAGAGTTACTTTATAGTCATGAGCCATTCTTAAGCCTTTATTGACAGCCTTAAGAAAATTTTCAAACTTTATACAGACAGGGGCGTTGACCTAAAAAATAATTAAGAAATAATGCCTAATTAAGATTCTAATTTAAGCCAAATAGGAAACGCAATAAACGACAATTAAGTTATGTTTACAAAATGAAAAAAATAAGTAATTAAAAAAGAATTGATTATAAGTATAAAAAGATTAAATGTAAACAGTCTACAGTTGTGATTCTTTATGAACTTTGTAACTTCATTTCCATATAAATGGAAACGTAAAACAATAAAAAAAGTTTTCGTATATATTTTTTTTTTCGTAAATATCTGCAGCTAATTATTTCCATTCGAATGATTTTTATAAAGTTTTATTTTTTCCATTTATTTGTTTTGAGTTTAATATCTTTTGTTTTGCATTGTTGTTGTTTTGTTAAGTTTACTTAACACTTAATAAGTGCCAAATAATAATTTATAAAATATTTCTTAAACAATTTTCAAAAAAACACACACACAAAACAAGTGTCCTTGTAAATTATTAAAACATATTACCAACAGTTTAATAAAATGTAATAATTTTATATTATTTGTTTCATACATTCGTATTATATTTATGAAAATTCATATGTTTATATTTATAGTGAAATATTTTGACATTTTCTAAATGGGTTATGTATGGATTTTTATGTTTCATTTACTAAACAAGTAAATTTGTGTTAAAAAATATTTGTTGCATATAGTCAAATATATATGAAAATGTAAGTGAATAACTAACTATACCCAGCAGTTTTTGAATTTATGTTTTTTTTATGAGAAACTTTTTTCATTAGAATAGCTTAAAAGCATTATAAAAGACTTAAAGCTTTTATCATAGAAAATTTTATTTTCTTTGACAGAATGAAGTTCTTAAGAATTTTTTTCAGAGAAATGTATTTGAGCTTTTATATAGAAAGTTTAAAATAATTTTTTCAATTTAATTTCCAGAACAGCGTATTTTTATAGAAAAGCTCTTGAAGCTTGTTCATAGAAGATTTCTTCATAAAAAAACTTTAACATCTATTTTTTTTTGAGAACGTCAAAGGTATTTTCATAGAAAAGCTTTAAAGCATAAATTAATAGCAAAGCTTTAAAAATACTTTTCACAGAAAAGCTTTGTAAGCATTTATAATATAAAGTTTAAAAGCTTTTTCAATAAAAAAACTCTATTTTAATGAATTGTTTCCAATTCGTTTCCATTAAAAGGATAAAGGTTAGGTTAATTGGAGGAGGAAAATTGCTTAAAGCTTTCATCACTGAAAAGCCTACACAAAGTTTCATATAAAGCTTAAACAAAAAACTAATTTCCCAGAAGGGATATTGTTCATAGAAAAGCTTTTTAAAGCTTCTTCGTTCAATAGTTTGAAAGCCTTTTTATAAAAAAAACTTGTAAATCCTTTAACATCCTTTTTTTTTTGGAGAACGGAGCTCTTTTCATACAGAAGCTTTAAAGTCTAAATTAATAGCAAAGCTTTAAAATACTTTTCACAAAAAAGCTCTGTAAGCGTTTGTAATATAAAAGTTTATGGAAGAGTTTGAAATATTTTTTATTAAAAAACTTTAAAATCCTTTAACATCTTTTTTTATAAAAGTGAAAGCTCTTTCCATAGAAAAGCTTTAAAGTGGAAATTAATAGCAAAGCTTTAAAAATACTTTTCACAGAAAAGTTCTGTAAGCGTTTGTAATATAAAAGTTTAAAAGCTTTTTTTCATTGAAAAAAACTCTATTTTATAGAATTGTTTCCAATGCGTTTTCATTAGAAGTGTAAAAGTTAGGTTAATAGAAGAATAAGAATTGCTTAAAGCTTTCATTACTGAAAAGCTTACATAAAGCTTAAACAAAAAACTTTTCCCAGAACGGGTTTTGTTTATAGAAAACCTATTTAAGCTTCTTCATGGAAAAGTTTGAAAAATTTTTTATAAAAAAAACTAAAAATCCTTTTTTTAGAAAGTCAAAGCACTTTTCATAGCAAAGCTTTAAACATATTTTACACAGAAAAGCTTTAGGAGCATTTGTAATGGAAATGCATTTTTGTAAAAATTACCTTAAAAGCTATTTTAAAGAACTTTTTTTAATAGCTAAGCATTTAAAGCTTTTTTCAGAAAGAAAAAGTTTTTTAAAGAACTATTTTCTATTTAATTCATTAAAAACGTTAGTATTTATAAGGGAAAGCTTAAAAGGTTTTCTCAGATAAATGATTTAAAAGCTTTTGTTCGTAGTACAGCTTTTTTATCATAGAAAAGCTTTGGTTTATTTAAAAACTTTACAAGCATTTTTTTATAGAAAGGCTTATTTGATTTTGTTTATACAAAATGTTTAAACCTTATATATGAAGCTTTGTTATGCAAAGCCTTAAAGATTTCATAGTTTTAAGAGCTTTTTAATGTTTTATTACAATTTGTATCAAAAAGTTAAAAAAAAGGTGAAAAGCTAAAATATATTTTTCGTATAATTCTGTTAGATTTTATAGAAACTTTCGAACAGTTTTTTTCATTCAAAACTGCAAAAGCTTTCCTATCAATAACTCATTTAACTTATACGTTTTTTACAACGATCGCTGTGCTTTAAGTACCAATAGGGCATTATAAACATCATTAAAAACGCTCTCCTAGTTATAGATATTTAGAAAGAAGAAGTAGGCTCACTTAGCAAACTCGGTACAGTCACCCCGAACAGTTGGGTAAAAAATTGTAAAATTTGAACTTAACTACAAGTATTTGTATTAGTTCAAGTGTAAATTGTACACAAATGAAGTGTACTTGGTCGGCATGTTTTCCACTTAATTATGTACAACCAATGTATGTATATATTTTGCTCTAGTACTCGTACTACAAGTTACAATTTTAATTATAATATTTGGTAATTATAATGTTTAGTAAATTATGTATGAATATTTTGAACATAAAGTACAACATACAGACACTGAAATCAATTATGAACTGAGCTTTGTTGGTCTTCTTGGTCATTTAATAATAGAGCTGGTAGTACTTTTATGAAAGAATAAATAACTTCTTTAATTTCAGAATAACTGTGTTAATTATAATTAAAATTAACATTGATAATGTTTCATTAACGTAATAAAGTTTTTTATACTTGACATTTAAGGTATATTAATGTTCTGTACTTGTGTAGTTGTTTATTTTTGGTCTAGACTTTTAATTGCTTTATTTAAGGTTTTTTTTGTGCAATTTTTTTTTTTTTAAATTATGTATATAATTAAATCTTTTGCTCGTTACCACCATGTCAATGGTGTTGTTTTATTGACATTTTAGTTAAAATATAAACAATAAAAGATGCTTCTAGATCAGGGGTCGGCAAACTTTTGAGTCGGAAGAGCCAAAACTTACATTTTACAAAACATGGGTTTTAAAAGAGCCACAAAATGTTTGTTTATTAAAACATTACAAATGAATTTTTGTGGGTCACTCGAATACGTTTTTAATTAACACTTGTTATATAGAGATATAAAAGTTTATTAGAGTGGGCCGACAGTGATATCATTTAAATACAGTATAAAGTGTCATAGTTATGTACATATATTAATTAGGCAGCAATCGAGATAAAATTTTGCACAAGTTTTTTTATGTAATGTATTGCGAACATCGAACCATAATTGACCAACCCCAATATAAGGCCCCTTTAAAAAAAATTACTCTAACGATCATAATTGACTTAACAGTAGCAGTATAGCGACGAAATTCGAGACAAACAAGTTGTATAAGAACAAAAATCTATCTTCCAAATTTTAATTTAACAATCAGAACTGGCTTAATAATAGCAGTATTATGACGAAATTCAACACAAACAGGAACAAAAATTACTTTACCAAATTTCGTGATGATCGGCTCATAATTGATCCTATCCCCCATATTAGATCCCCACGCTTTAACGCTCAAAACAGGCAATATTAGCATAGTGGTGAAATTCGTCATAAACAAGTTTATAAGAACAAAAATACATACAACAGTCTAAAATACAAGTATAGTGATGAAAATCAACACAAACAAGTTTCATAGGATACAAAATCTCATTACCAAATTTTGTAACGATGGGTCCATAATACGCTTTCTGGTCGCTTATTTATTTATAGCCAAAAATTTTATGCAAAAAATATATCAATCTTTCATAGATCACTGTCATTAAAACGTGCAATATTTAAAAATTTTTAATTTTTTGATAGACCAAGTTTCAAATAGACCAAGTTTTTAGTATTTAACTGTATCCAAACTGTCCAGATAAATTAGTTACTTATTTTAAATTTCCAAAAAATATCTTTTTATTCGAAAAACACGAAAATTTCGGAATGTATGATCATGTTTTACATCTTTTTTAATGGCACTTCGTAGGAGCGCTAATATAATACCCCATTTGTTTATAGGAACTTTTCAATCAACACTTTAAAGAATCCAACATTTTCTTACAATATTAACTTGTACATGGAACAAATTCAATGGGAATGATAGGTTTGTATGGCTTTAGAAAGATTGGATCATAACTTGTAGTTTAAAGTTTCAAAAATGACTCAAAATTTTCATTTATTAGTTGGCTTTTTACCTAACTCTTCCAACTTGCTTTTAAACTTTGCATTTCTAGAGATCCAATACCAATTCCAAATGGTTCAATGAGGATTTTTTCTCAAATGTACGATTGTAAAAGCAAGGAAATGAGCGAAAAGTTAACTGTGTTGTTTTCTTTCTTTCTCACTCAAAAAGTATATATTTTTGTTTCGTTCATGTACAGAACGATTAAGCAAAGTTAAAAAGTTGTGTATATATATTGTAGAAACTTTTGCGAATTGTTTTGTTAGTATTAATGCACTGCTCGTTAATCGATTCCGAAAAATTTTAAAATATATAAATATTTTTTTATAAAATAAATAAAATGTGTGTATGAAACTAAAGAGCCACAGCTCCACATCCAAAGAGCCGCATTTGGCTCGCGAGCCATAGTTTGCCGACCCCTGTTCTAGATCATGTACATAAATAAGTATGCTTCTAAAGATAAGTTGGTAACTGGTCAAAGTCTTGGTTTGTTTATATGCCCTAAGAAACTATGTACTATCTATGTTACTTTTATGCTGAAGACTATAGTGAATCATTATTTCTATGAGAATTCATAGATGGATCTATAAAGAATGCTCGATTTATCTTCTCCATTTATGGGTCGATAATCTTATTCGGCTGCCTTATGGATTCCAAACAAATACTGTTCGCTCAAGGTCTTCTTTCAGATTTCGCAATGTATGTTTATCCAATTTCACTTACGTCCGATGATTTCTGAAGCCATAGATCACGATTATTGCTGGACTAAAATTTTGGTTATTCTCTTTGGAAGACTTGACGTGCATCCTCGCTTGGTGGATGGCTGGTTGTGGTTTTCCCTTATTAATATTTTTACCTGTGTTCAATGTTTCTGCCTCAAGCTGACAAATAATGTCAGCATAAGTTCTCCAGGTTTCCGAATTTCCACTATAATTCCGATTCCCACTAATGCCAAACTTGATTTTCATGGTTGGTTAACCTTACAAACCATGGCTTTTCACATAGTCCTGTAGTCCAGTGCGCCAAAAGTCTTCTTAAAGTCCATAATTGGCAAATGAAGAGGTGATCTTAAATTTAACAGACTAATCCACTATAATAATCATGCTTCTGACATGATCGACACTCGATTTTTGTGGTCGAAAACTGTCATCTGGTTGTGGTCGAAGTTCAAGATCCTATACACTCGCGGTTGTTCAATATATGTATGTATACACCATTCTTAGAAGAGTTATTACTCTCGAGTTTCCACACAACAATAGTTTTCTTTCTTTGGACTTTTAACGATGATACCATCCTTCAATTCCTGTTCCATACATTTTGTATGAGAAGAAGAATTAGTTGCTTATTTAGTACGATATTGTTTGTGTCTTATTCTTTAGAATTTGATTTCATCCTCAGATATGTATATCCGTCTGAATGTCTGTTGAAATAAATTTTCTAAAGACCACAGATATCTTCTTCAATAGTTCTGTCAGACATGTAAGGAATATGTTTCTCTTAGCAGCTAGAATTGGACATTAGCACAGAAGACGTAAGACCGTTCCTTCATTTTACCTATCTTTGCAAGTGCGACAGTATTCATTGGAGGGGATCCCAAGCCGACTTCAATGTCTGCCTATCACCCATTGTCTCGCCTATATGGTTAATAAGGAGTCTTGTACCTTTCTCATGTCTGTCTGGATGCTTGTAGAAATAAATTTTCCGAAGAAAAATCTGATAAAACCTAACGGAGTTGCGTTGGCAATATCCAGAGCAGATCCCGTTCAGGCTAGCTCATATGCCTGTTCATTTCGATAATAGTCTTTATGCGCAAAGATCCATATAAGGGTCCGTTGAAAGATTTTTCTTACATTGTCTGACTAGTAGGGAAGTGGTAGTATAAAAGTTTAGCGAGAGAAGATCAGATTGTATATCGATAAAAATTGCTATGTTGCTACGAATATTGAGATCATACAGGATGAAAACACTATACTTTATGGGACTATACTTTATAGGAAGACTGTGAGATGTACTTATTCCAACTTCTTTAAAGAAGACGGCAAAATCAAAAAATACTTGTGGTATATTAGCTCGGTATGTGACCACTACAACAGTCGTTCCTGTAAGAAAGTCTGACTTCTATCAAAGCCCATGTATTTCGCTTTATAGTCGGATGGTTGGTTCAAGATTGAATCTTATCTTACCATGAATCAGATCTTACCTTGTCAATATATTTTTTATATCCAACATCCAGATGAGTTAAGCCTCGCTGCTCTGCAGACAGATGTGGCAATATATAGGTAGGATGTGCAATATGTGTACATAGTGTTAGAGCACTTGTTATTCCAATGCATTCCGATTTCTGAACTTTGTATAGTTGATTTACAACAAATTTCTTCTTAGTTGAAGTCCAACATACCAGAGATCTGTATATAATAATGGAATGTACTATAGTTATATATGTACATCCAATTAACTATATTGGGACTAAGTCCCCGTTCATCCCAAACATCTTACATCCGGTGTAGAAAATAATTTCGAAGCTTGGATAATTCCTAGAAATTTATCATAGTTTGATAAGGAAATTTCACAGTTGTTTAACCAGTTCAGTTTGGCTTAAATTTACTACTAGTCCAATGCCTGTGGCTCAGTTATTGAGTAGCATCAGAGCGTTGGACACAATATTACATCTATGAACATTCCTGGTATCAGTAATTCAATAAGAATCGACTTAACAACAATGAGTTAAACTAGTGGATACATTACACCGCTCTGAGGTGAGCATTGTTCAACTTGCTTGGACTTAACGCTGTTACCAAGACTTACCGTAACTCTTCTAGATTTCAGCATAGTTATGCAATAGAAGACTCCCATTGTATACTGTTTAAATGCCAGGGATCTTTCTTTAACTCTGACAACCTCACATAGATCTGTGTCTGTAGATCGACCTGTTTATTAAAATAAAACAGAGCAAGAACAATACGTTACGTATGTTATTGTTTTGTAATTTACAAAATCAAAGATGGAATATTGTGTGTGGTATTTTAAGCAGAAAAAATTTCAGAAAAATAATTCCTTTTAAGAAAAGGGTATTTTTCAAAAAAATATTTACCAAAATATGTTTTTATCTTCATAAACAAATGTCATAATCAGTTCAAAGACATAAAAATAGTAATAAGATTAAAATTCATTAGAAATACCTTAATATGGAATTTCTTTTGAATCATTTAAATCTTCATTGGTGTCATACCAAAATCAAAATGATACAAGTACATTTTAATTCTAATGTTAAAAAACTCAATGTTAAAGTGTCGTTACACACCTTTATTCAAAATAAAAAATAAATGATAAATAACTATAAAAATGAATAGACCAAATACGTGTTTGGATACATTTCAATGATGATTTTTTCAATCTTATAAAACCACAAAAAGTACTAAAATTTTTGTTTACAAATATGAAATTATGTTTAAACTATTTATATACATAGATCCTTCAAATATTTTATTTTAAGAAAAATATAAAAAACACGTTTAGGTTTTATTAACCCCTCAGGTAAATTAAGGAAATTTATTAAACACGTAATAGGTGATTATCTAGTTTATTTAAACGCCTACTAGTTTTTACATGTTAGAGGGCTCTATTTATATCTAGTATGACTTTAGTATGACTATATGTAGTATGACTATACTCTGTTATAAAAACATTATGCACAATGGAACAGAACAAACATATTTTGCAAATAAATCTGTCGTTTCAAAATTCTAATGATTTTAGAAATTAAAATTTTTTTGCAAACTAATATTTAAATAACATTTTAAGAATTATAAATAATATTTTAAAATTTACTTTTTTTTAATAAAATTATTTTTATACCATTCACCTTCGTGAGAAGGGTATATAAGTTGTCGTTCCGTTTGTAATTTCTATAATATAAATTTCCAACAAGTATACATATATTCTGAGTCCTTAAGGTTATCGGAGTCGATTAAGCTATGTCCGCCTCTCTGTATGTCTGTCGATTAATCTACGTCCATTTGTCTGTTTGTCATTCCCCCCGGGGGCATGTTACCTTGTTGAAATCTCCATCTTGGTGTTATTGCAATATACCGGGAAAAAAATCTCTAGCCTGCCGGGACTATAAACTGATGATGATCAAATGTATTCTCGGCCTTTCCTTGGAATGACTTGAACCAGAGCACCAGATAATCTGGAACTACGGGTGGTCTTTATCCTGGCTAGTCAGTTGGTTGAGATTCCTTCGGGATCCACGTAGTGGCAGTGGTTTAAAACCAAATTTGCGGGGGGAGAATGTTGGTTTAAGGACTGATATATCCTATGACATATTTGTCTGGATTCTCTCTCTGGTGGTACTGCCATCTTAACAGATCTCACTGGGTGATGCGACATAGCAACTTATGCTGGATTCCTGAACCCGTTGAGTATCCTTACTCTTCGCGTAGTAGGAAGTAAGTATAGGATGGGGCATTTTCAGGTTGACACTTGGTAGTTATCTGTCATTCCATAGATCGTTCTTTACGGCCTGAGAATGGTAAGTTGGTGAACGATCGGGAAAGACTAATCTGCCCGATAGGTGACTAGTACTGATTTAGTGGTCCTTTTACTTCAGAGAAGTTCCCGCTGTGTAGTTGCCATCTCAACATGATGCATATTGTTTCAAACTACGCGACTTGTGGTTGAGGTCCACCACTTAACTTGTCGGGGCAATTATTGGATTCAAATTATCTTTGGATATTCCCACATCCTTTGTCATATTATCTGACATACAGAGGATCTTGATTTATTGTCTGGGTATTTCAGACTACCAAATACGTTTTTAAGTGCTGTTGCCGAATCATCAGGGCCATCTCAGTGGTGTGGTTGCGCGAGCTTTAAGAGTTTAAGGAATGCCCTGGAATGGTTCATTAGCTGATGGGGATTGCATTTTAAATAATGCAATCTTTTATGTCATCTAAAGAGTAATCACCTTCAGGTATACCGGTAGATGTTGGGGGGTTGACTTTAGATCATTGATTGTTTTTTCCTTGTTGAGGTATGCATTGAGATTGATATCATTCCCAAACGGAACTGATGTCTGTATGTCCTTCTGTATGCTTGTTGAAATCAATTTTCTGAAGACCCCAGATATCTTCGGGACCCAAATCTTCAACAATTCGAGAAGTTTCTTGTTTAAAATCAGAAAAACCGGTTCGTAAATAACGAAAATATGAGCCACAAACCCAGATAACCTCTAAAAATTTAGTAGAACCCGGAGTAAGTGAGAACAAGTAAAAGGGGGCTTTTTGTTACTTTTTCTTTCTTTAAAAGGTACTTTTTGAATTTTCTATAATATTGAATCTAGAAACATGAAATTAAGCATATAGAGTCCTGAGTAAGTGAGACTTTTTGGTACTTTTTTTATTTCTAGGTAGGTAGGTAGGTCGATAGGTGGATGTATACTACATCAAATCCGAAGAAATACACCTAGGCCACTATCTGGCCTGTTATGCGCTCCTTTTCCTGAAAAAAAAAAACTGAAAGAATTATTTTTCAGTGTTCAGAAACTCAGTTTCCTGAACGAAATTCCTAAGAATCTTCCAATCAGTGTTAGTCAGGAATGTTATTTCCGGAATAACATCACTTCCAAGATACTTCGACGAATGCCTGGCAGTGGCAAAGAAAGTGCTCCAGAGTTTCACTGTCCTCTCCACATGCTCTACATTCGTTTGAATCCGCACGTTCAATTTTGCATAGATGTGCTCGTAGTCCTGTGTGTCCACTCAGAATACGTACCATCAGCATATAGAGTAATATTTAAGTGAGACTTTTTGGTACTTTTTTTACTTCTAAGGTACATTCTTTTAATAAAAATTAAGCATGTACTACAGCCTGGAGTAAGTGAGAACATATTAAAGGAAACTTTTTGCACTTTATCCTTCTTCTTCAAAAGTACTTTATGAATTTTCTATAATATTGAACTTAGAAACAAGAAACTAAGCATGTAAAGCTGGGAACTTTTTTGGCACTTTTCCTTTCTTTAACATTTAGAGCGAATGGTGAAGGGTATATAAGCTTCGGCATAGTCTAATAAAGAACTCTTACTTGTTTAAATTTTATTAAAAAATAATTATATATTTTTCATACCTGTGTGCAGAAGGGTATATACGATTCGGCACGGCCGAGTGTGGCACTCTTAGTTGTTAATATTGTTCCTGGGATTATGACTATTCATAACAATAACTTATAAATTCTTCCACGCATGATGCAATAAATTTTCTTTTTTTGTACTTTTGTTAAAAAAAAATATTTTCCATTGTTAAATACAATCATAAATTTTTCCATTCATAAAACAGATTTAATTCTATTTTCTTATAAAAATTTATTGCAAATATAATATTAATCAGTTTAACAACAATTTAACCAAGAAATTAACTTATTTGTATATAATTTTAATTTGTAGGTATAAATTTTATACTTCAACTGTGATTTGCAAAAACAAAATAATAATTTGATTTATTGTTAATTTTCTTGGAATTGTTTATCAATGATAATTATTATTCCGCTAGTAGTCATAATATTAATTATTAATTAAAAAAAAAAAAACAAAACAATGAAATAATTTCTATTTGTCCTTCCCCATTTGAAAATCATAACAATTAAATGCAATAAAATGAAATTATTCCATATAGAACAGGTTAATTTAAAGGAGTTCAACATTAAAACAAACTGAAACAACAACAAAAAATCCCAATCATGATAATTAAAACATGTTTTTAAGTTGTTATTTAATTTATTAGTTGTTATTATTCGTACTTTATAGTTCAATTGCAAATAAACGTCACACTTCATTGACAATTGAATAGGAGGAACAGCAACAAAAAAAATCCCCCTTAGCAAACGCAAATGACAATAACAACAGTTTCATATCCAACAACAACACTATTTCCACACATAGAAACATTAGAAAATATTTGTGACGTATTTTTTTTAACATATCATGTTAAAGGCACTCATTCTCTGGAAAAAGTTAACACCGGAAGAAAACGAAATTCACCACGACAAAAGATGAACAAAAATACATACAAACACAATTGCCCTCAAACACATAAACATTTATTTGAGAATATGTCAGATCTAAAATTTTTGTTTACGAGTGAAAAAGATTGGTCGTAATGATCATCACTCATTGGTCTGGACGGGTGTATTTGCTATACTTTTTGAATTGGAGAACATCTAAACTTCTCTGCTTCTGAAAACTTCGTGTCGTTTTTCGCTTTCAGCAAAAATTTTAACATTTTTAAAGTTTCAAAATTCATGATTCAAATGTTGATTACCGAGCCGCTCTTCTGGCAGATCTTCCGTCTCTACCTTAGTACTCATGCAAAACTTTTTCAACCTTGAGTCATTTTAGTACTATTGTGGATTTTTGTTCATATATCTGTAATTTCGTAATAATTTGTTTAAATAAAAGTATTAGTAATACCCTATGCGAACTGGATAAGACAAACTTAGACGGCGAACTGGCTGAAGTATTGTCGGGAGATATTGGTGTGTATATCAATTTCCGTGGACCCGCTTGCATGGAGAAGAAATTAAGTACTGATTTCTACACTGAAAATTAAACTTAATATATAACTATATTAACTGTTTCTGGGTCTTCAATATAGAACCCACTTTATCCCCCAATTAGAGCCATCCATATAACAACGGGTTCCTACTGGTATTTGCTCTAGTTTTCCGATTAACCAAGACATTCTGTCTGGGCTCAGTGTTACAAAGATTCCGACATATTCTGTGCCTGGTATACGATCAGGCCCGTTCGATTATTCCAATGTGTTCAGTATACATTGATGACCAGTTCGCCTAAAGTAAAGAGCCGGTCGGATGTAGATACAATTTCAAATGTCAAGGAGTCAATATTTGGTGACTTTGGTTAATGGATAAAACGGGTTTTTTTTTTAAGTTGTGAGGTTTTTTTGACGATTCACCACCGTCCCTTTGTGGCAATTTTTGTTCTGTCCTTCCATATCCAACACTATGCTTAAGTATTCATGCAATCTAATCTCTAACCATTGCTGGTCCGTTGCTGAACTTCAGAGAAGCAAAACATCACTTCTATTTACCACCTCATAGATGGAATGGCCTCGTTGAGACGGCAACTGCGCCTAGAGATGTAGTCGGTAGACCAAAACATGAATCCATCAAATAAGGCAAGGACTTGTTCCTACTCACAGAGAACATACAGTGGTAAATCTGCTATGAAGGGAGTAAATCCTGAATATACCCGGAAAAGAAAGGAAAATTCAATGTTAACACTTATATAAGATACCTTACATCTATCGCCATTCTATTCCCATTTGTCCGAAATATTCATTGAGGTATACGTTTGAGTAAGGTTCGCATAAAGATAAAATGGGCCCGGGTGGATGTCAAATGTTTTAAGCCTAAATAATACTACAAATTTTCATAATGATCGGGCCACATTTGATCTTAACCCCCATATAAGGTCTACTCAGAAAATGGCTTAAGCATATTTAATTCTCATAATAAACAATAGTATTAGGTTAGGTTTGGTTGATAGGAGGATGTATACTACATCAAATCCGAAGAAATACACCTAGGCCACTATCGGGCCTGTTGTGCTGAAAAAAAAAGTTCACTGAATGAATTATTGTTCAGTGTTCAGAAACTCAGTTTCCTGAACGTAATTCCTAAGAATCTTCCAATCAGTGTTAGTCAGGAATGTTATTTCCGGAATAACATCACTTCCAAGATATTTGGCTTTAACTTCGACGAATGCCTGGCAGTGGCAAAGAAAGTGCTCCAGTGTTCCATTGTCCTCTCCTCGTGCTCTACATTCGTCTGAATCTGCACGTCAAATTTTGCATAGATGTGCTTGTAATCCTGTGTGTCCACTCAGAATACGTCCGATCAAACTAACTTCAGACTTGCTCATTTTGAGTAGACGTTTTCGTCTTGCTCTCATCAGGGTCACCCCATATGATCTTCGTGATTCTACTCACTGTTTCATTATTCCAAGAGGCCTTATGGGATTCTCTCACCCATATTTTTAGTTCAGCTTTTTTTGCGTCGAATGGTTTTGCGTTTGTCAGTTTAACTGCCTCGAGCTCCCTTCTCTTTAAAGCTATTACATTCGCCCTTTCGTTGCCGACTACTCCGGAGTGGGCTGGTACCCATTTTATGTAAACCTTTCCTCTGGGAGAATACTCTAAAGCTAAAAGCTTTCTTACAATCTAATACGGTCTTAGATTTAATCCTATCACCTGATATTGCCCTAATTGCCTTCTGGCTGTCGGTAAATATATTAAGCGCTGTAGGCGCCATATTTATTCTAATCCAAATTAGGCATTCCGTTATTGCTCGTACTTCTACCTGGAAGCTTGTGTTATGATCTGGTAAACGGTGGTATATTTCTGTTTCTGGGTCTTCAATACAGAACCCACTTTATACCCCAATTTAGAACCATCCGTATAACAACGGATTCCTACTGGTATTTGGCCTAATGTTCCGCTTGACCAAGATATTCTATCTGGGATCAGCGACATATTCTGTGCCTGGTATACGATCAGGCACGTTCGATTATTGTGTATAACCTTCCAATGTGTCCAGTATACATTGATGACCAGTTCGCCTAAAGTAAAGAGCCGATCGGTGTAAGCTCCGCCTCATATCTTAAATATGTTTCAATGGTTGGAATATCTAGCAACATTTCCAGAGCTTTGGTTGAAGTAGTACACATGGCACCACTTATACCCCAGCAGCATGTACGCTGAACTCCCTATAGTAGTTTGATATTACACTTTTTGTGCAAAGCAGTCCACACTTTTATAAAACCAATTTGTCATAGTAGGACTAAGACTCCATTTCATGCCTATAGTTCTCCTACATATCGCCCAGCACCGATGTGCCTTGTAGATCCTATCCTCCATGTAGTGTCTCTATTGTCTGTCACCGGTATCTTCTTACCCAGGAAGAGAGGTTCAGTATACATAGACATTTTTGTATTTCTTATGTTGATATGAGAACTTATAAAAGGGAACTTTTTGGTACTTTTTCGTTCTGCGTTTGTACTGATGTTTGTAACACCCAACAGTATTGGTCCTACACCCAACTTTAAGTATACCCATCGTTTATATAAGTCTTACTGATATTGCTGATTTTCGTTTCGTCGAGATACGATTCATTTGACCCTATATCCCATACTAAGTCCACGTCAATTTTTTGACTTGATTTGATGGTCAAAATTCACTTAAAAACACTAATATCATGATGATATTCTGCATAAATAACTGATGTAGACGTAAATCCTTCTACCAAATTTTATAAGGATAGGACCATATTAACTCCCTGCTCCCATATAACCCCTCTTTTAGAAAATTTATTTTCATATAATTAATTGTTGTTATGATATTTTTCCTCTTTATCAACCTTATTTATTAACAAACAAGTAAAAAAGTATAATCAAACGTGGCCGACCATACCCTACACCCTACACCTGTTACAAAAATAAAATGTGATTTAGTGTTCATAATAAAGCATTTAAGTTGAATTGTACCTTGTCTCAGATATACTTAAGCCATTTATTGTTACATAAAATTGTGGACATTTAAGTCAAATTTTGAAGGGGGCTTTGTATAGGGGCTATGATCAAATGAGACCCTATAATTATAAAATTCATGAGAGTCATAATGGCTAGAACTTGGTTTTGCAGCTTTTTGTCGAGTTACGATTATATTAAACATAATTATGAACTTGAAAGCCCTATTCGTCGGGTTCAGTTGTATGGGGGTTAGGTGAAATTATGGACCGATGTTTACTATTTTGAATAGGCTTCGTCTCCCGTACCACAGAAGATCATGTGCCAAATTTCATTGAATTATCATCAAAATTGCTACCTGTAGTTTGATTACAAGGTTTACAAGCCCTATTCAGGGGTTCAGTTGAAACTAGGGGACTAGGTGAAATAATGGAACGATGCTAACCATTTTCAATAGTTCAGTTGTATGGGGACTAGGTGAAATAATGGAACGATGTTAACCATTTTCAATAGGTTTCGTCTCTCATACCATAGAAGACCATGTGCCAAATTTCATTGAATTATCATCAAAATTGCTACCTGTAGTTTGATTACAAGGTTTAGAAGCCCTATCCAGGGGTTCAGTTGAAACTAGGGGACTAGGTGAAATAATGGAACGATGCTAACCGGGTTCAGTTGTATGGGGGTTAGGTGAAATTATGGACCGATGTTTACTATTTTGAATAGGCTTCGTCTCCGGTACCATAGAAGATAATGTGCCAAATTTCATTGAATTATCATCAAAATTGCAACCTGTAGTTTGATTACAAGGTTTAGAAGCCCTATCCAGGGGTTCAGTTGAAACTAGGGGACTAGGTGAAATAATGGAACGATGCTAACCATTTTGCAATAGGCTTCGTCTCCGGTACCATAGAAGATCATGTGCCAAATTTCATTGAATGATCATCAAAATTGCGACCTGTAGTTTGATTACAAGGTTTACAAACCCAGGGGTTCAGTTGTATGGTGGCTAGGTGAAATAATGGACCGATCTTAACCATTTTCAATAAGCTTCGTCCCTGGAACAATAGAAGATCATGTACCAAATTTCATTGAATTATCTTCAAAAGGTTTATATGGACGGACAGACGGACGGACATAGCTAAATCGACTCAGAAAATGATTCTAAGCCGATTGGTATACTAGGTGCTAGGTGAAATAATAGACCGATATCAACCAAATTCAATAGGGTTCGTCCTTGGTAATGTGTGTAACAAATTTCATCCAATTATCCTTAAAATTGCGACCTGTAGTTTGGTTACATGTAAACCTTGTACAGACAGACGGATAGACGGACATGGCTTAATTGACTTAGAAAATGATTCTGAGACGATTGGTATACTTAAAGTGGGTATTGGACCATTAATTCTATGCGTTATAAACATCAGCACAAATCCAATATACCCTGCCCACTAAAGTGGAGTAGGGTATAAAAAATCTTTGAAAACAAATTTAAATATTTGCGTATTTAAACTACAAATATATAACACATAATAGTTCAACAGTGTCAAACATGTGTCATGCAGTCAAAAAGAGGTCAGATTTGAAAAAAAAACAAATGCATACAATTAGTTGAAAGCTTTTCATACTTACGAACTTTTATTATAGTTATTATTTGTAATAAATGTTACTTAAACTAGTAATTTTACTAAGCAACTTAGCTTATGATTATCTAATGATTTAATTTAATTAATAATTTTACTTTTACAAAAGATCAATAACTGTAACAAAGTTTAAATTTTATTATTATTTTATTTACGAAACACCCCTTATAAAAGCAGCTAGACTATGTTGAAGAAAAAAAGTTCGTTGCTTAAGTTTTTTGTTTTCACAGCAAACAATAAGAAGAGAGGGAGAGAGAGTGCGAATAAGAGACTATTTTACTTTAATGTAAATTTACACATTACACAGTTAAATGTTTTGCTAAAATATTTATTAAGAAAATGTTTATGAATTTATTGTTATGTTTCAATGTATGAGTCTAGAGTCTAAACAGTGTGGTGAGTTTAACTAATATGGATGTAAATTTACATTTGTTTATTTCTGTTAATGTTTGAAGTGTTTACTGTTAAATTGTGTACTGTTACTGTTAACTTGTTTGTTTTTGTGGTTGGTGGAACGTTTTTGTGTCTTTTTAACTTTTAACACGACTCGACTTAACTTAAGTTTAGTTTCGTTAATAACTTGGCTCAAAACAAAAACTTACTAAGCGCACTGTGGGATTTGAAACAAAAACGTCTTGCAACTGTTGCGATTCATTCAAGCGAGCTTTTCATTTCGTTGTGATAACTTTATAAAATAACACACGCTCGCGCGCGCGTTTCGTTTCTTAAGAGAAATAAAATATAAAGAAAAATTATTTTAAAAAATATATTTAATTTAATTAAAAAAAAAAAAAAAAATAATAAAATATGTAAATATATAAAACTATGTAAAATTAAGAAAAAATAATAATAAATTTTGAATACAGTGTGAGAGAATTAACAAAAAAAGAAAATTTTTTTAAAAATTAAAAAAAAAATATAAAGTTTAAATAGTAATTTTATTAACAAAAAGCTAATATTTTAATAAAAAATTTATAAAAAACAAAATAAAAAACTAAAAAATGTTAACGTTTTAAAATAAAAAGAAAAAATTTTTCAAATATTTTTTTAAATTAAAACCAAAAAATTTTAGAATTTATTAAATTCTTACGTTTTTTAAGTTGTTTAAGTGTATATTATGCGTGTGTGTTTATATTTAAGTGTTTCTACTAACAACCAAACTGTAAATAATAAAAATATTAATAAAAACTAATAAACTTAATTAAAAAAATATAAAATTAAATTTTTTCAATTGCTGGATTTCTACAAAGCCTTTTCAAATAAATTGGATTACATATAAACTTTGGATTATATTAACAAACAGCAGCCAGTAAGTAAGTTTTTAAATAGATTTCAAATGTATTTTTTCACCAGGATTTTAAATATTTTTTTTTTATATTTGCAATATTATAAGTTTTTCTTGAAGAGAGGGTGTTTTTTACTTTGAATTTTAGTTTTTTTTTTCGAAAAGTAGTTTTAGTCGGTTTAGTGTTTAGTTGCCATAAATTATTTTCTGGTCTTAACATAACCAGATGTAGTTTGCAATTTTTGTTTATTTACTAAACTTTTTGTATGTAAGTGTTAATTCGGCTAGTGGAACAATTTGTTTTTAACAGCTGTAGACAAAAATATTTTAAAATAATAGTAGATTAGGTTAGGTTTTTAATTTTTTATTTAAAACATTTTTTTTTATTTTTTTAAATTAAAATTTTTTATTATATATTTGTATAAGTTTGTCATTCCGTTTGTGTTTTCTATGATATAATTTTCCAACATTATGAAGTTTACATATATTCCGAGTCTTTATAGATAGCGGAGTCGATTATCCTATATCCAACTGTCCATCTGTCTGTCTTCCTGTATGTCTGTCTGTCTGTCTGCCTGTCTGTCTGTCTGTCTGTCTGTCTGTCTGTCTGTCTGTATGTCCGTCTGTCTGCCTTTCTGTCTGTCTGTCTATATACATATATGTCTGTCCGTCTGTATGTTTGTTAAAATAAATTTTCTGAAGACCCCAGATATGCTGCCAGATATGTTTTCGAGAAGTTCCCTATTTAAAATCAAAATTGGTCCATAAAAAAACTAAGATATGAGCAAAAATCTGAGACAACCTCTGAAAAATTCATTAAATTCATCAATTCGTTCTTCAAAAGGTACTTTTTGAATTTACATATACATATATATATATAAATGAATGTGTGTTTATACGTTTGTGGAGTTGTGGGTTGAAATTTTCACATGTCTAGAAGGAACTATAGATTACTTTTTATTTGATATTTCAAGTAGGCAAAGTGCCACGCCCAAATACATAGTAAGTATTAAAAGTAGTTTATTTTAGAAATTGCTGCAGCTAGAGTCCTATAATTCTGTATGTATAACTTTGACATCCATATGAACATCTGAGGGCAAAATGGGCGTAGTGGGTATAGCACTTCCACTATACGCACTTCATATATAGAGAAAATATTATATTAGTATTTCTGAGAAAATATATAAGTTTGAGTCCTGAAATTTTGTGAGAGCCACTTCAGTAATAATTTGAATATTTTAGACAAAAATGGGCGGACTTGAAATGGGGTCCAGATACCCCCATGTGAATTAATTACAAAAATATATATATCTATGAAACTGTTAGGGTTAGAATCCTCAAATTTTGCAAGAACAACTTCGACATTCATGTGAATATTAGTGTAATAAATTGGCGGATTAGCAATAGGGGGCGTGACTCCCCCATATGAATTAAGTACAAAAATTCTTATATCTGGAAAACTATTAGAGTTAGAAAAACTTGGACATCCATAAGAACATAAGTGTAATAAATTTTCGGATAAACAATAGGGGCGCAATGAATTAAGTACAAAAATTCGTATATAGAAGAATCTATTAGATATAGCATCCTCAAAATTTTGCAAGAACAACTTTGACATCCATGTGAACTACAACAGGTAGGAGAACTTAACTGTGAAACAATTTGCATTCGAATCAATATGAACATTTAGTTTAAGAATAAGTAGACTAGAAAGAGTGGGCTCCTCCGCATATAAAATAAATACTAAAAGTCGTAAATCTGGGAATATAATTATTACAGCTAAAACGAATTATATGAGAATAGTGAAGCGAAGCACACAGGGTAAGCGAGTTCTCTATAATATTGAACCTAGAAACATAAAATTACAAAAAAAAACTGTAGGAATGGATTTTTGGTCTTTTTTCGTCCTATGACTGATACTTTTTGGTTTTTAGCACACGCGACACCCTGACTTTCTGGTACAACCTAGAAACATAAAAGTTTTTTATGTTTTTATTTTTTTAATATTAAAAATTGTTTTAAATTTAAAAAATATATATTTTTTTATTTAATTTATCTCTACTTCTTTTTATTTATAACTTTTTTTAAGTTTTTCTAAAAAAAAAATGATTTTTATACATGAATTGTTTAAATCCCTGATTTTTTAACACAAATGTCATCACCATGCTAAAATGCTATTGTGTAAGTAAATTTTAGCATTATAAAGTAAGTTTTTGCTGGTTATTTATAAGGATCCAGAAATTTAAAACACAATGGCAAACTTATATGCATCTTCCTCACGAAGTTGAAAAGTATAATTAAAGCTTTTTTTTAAATTTTTATTTACTTTTTAATTTTCTTATTTTTTTAAATTATATAAATTATTTCTTATTATTTTGAAAAATTTTATTTAATTTTTGATTTTGAAGTTGAAAATTAATTTTTAGTTTTAAATTAATGGAAATTTTTATTTCTAATACATACGTCTTAGATAATATCATTTGAAACAGTTTGAAAGAAATTTTTTGCAAGCTGAACATGTTTGTGCCATAAACATTTTATAGTTTTGTTAAATGTTCGCTGAAGAGGGGTAACACAGAATTCTTTAAAAGATTTATGAGTTTTTTAACATATTGTTTATAATTTTGAAACAATTTTTTTTAAACAATTCAAAGGAAATATAAACATATAATTTTATCTACTATTCAAATTATTTTTAAATATTTATTTCAAAACATTTATTGGTTCACGTTTTTAACAAATATATAAGGAAACCTTATTTGCAATAAATTTTAAACTCAACGGAAATTTTGAAAAAATAATTCTGGAAAAAATATTTAATACAAATAAGTTTGGCATACAATTTAAACTTAAATTTGAATATAAATTCCAGTTTTCAAAAATCTTAAAAATTCCTTTATTTTAAAAATTCACGGAAATTTTATATTCGACTGTGACGAATTTTTTATACCCTTCACCATTATGTGTAAAAAAAAATAAAAAAGTAAAAAAATAGCAGTTGTAAAACGTAAAAGTACCAGAAAGTCCCCTTTTATAGATTTTCTGTTCAATCAGGGGTCTGGCGTGTGTTTATGCACACCAAAAAGTACCATTCAGAGAATGAAAAAGTACCAAAAATCCTTTCCTACAGATTTTCATTAACTTAGTACTCTGAGTGTTTCATTTTATGTTTCTAGGTTCAGAAAATTCAAAAAGTACTTTTTGAAGAAGGAAAAAAATACCAAGAAATCTCTTTTTTTAGTCCTCATTAAGTCTTCTTATAAGTCCTCATTTACTCCATTTAGCCCTAATTTATTGTAAAAAATTAAAAAAAGTACCTTTTGAAAATCGAAAAAATACCAAAAAAGTACCTTTTGAAGATCGAAAAAGTACCAAAAAGTCCCCTTTTTATATGCTTTCACTTACTCCAGGCTCTATATGCTTAATTTTATGTTTCTATGTTCCATATTATAGAAAATTCAAAAAGGAAAAAAGTACAAAAAACAAAAATTCAAAATTACCTTTTGTAGAACGAAAAAGTACCTAAAAGTCCCCCTTTATGGATTCTCACCTAATCAAGGCCCAGCATGCTAAATTACATATATCTAGGTTCAATATTATAGAGAACGAAAAAGTACCAGAAATCCTTTCCTCCAGATTTTCATTAACATTGTACTCCGAATGTTTCATTTTATGTTTCTAGGTTCAATATTATAGAAAATTCAAAAGGTACTTTTTAAAGAAGAAAAAGAAAAATAACAAAAAGTATATTTTTTTAGTCCTCATTTACTCCATTTAGTCCTAATTTATTGTAGAAAATTAAAAAAGTACCTTTTGAAAATCGAAAAAATACCAAAAAAAAGTACCTTTTGAAGATCGAAAAAGTACCAAAAAGTCTCCTTTTTATATGCTTTCACTTACTCCAGGCTATACATGCTTAATTTTATGTTTCTAGGTTGAATATTATAGAAAATTCAAATAGAACCATTTAAAGAAGGAAAAAAGTACCAAAAACTAAAATTCAAAAATTACCTTTTGTAGAACGAAAAAGTACCTAAAAGTCCCCCTTTATGGATTCTCACCTAATCAAGGCCCAGCATGCTAAATTACGTATATCTAGGTTCAATATTATAGAGAACGAAAAAGTACCAAAAATCCTTTCCTACAGATTTTCATTAACTTAGTATTCCGAATGTTTCATTTTATGAGAAAGTACCAAAAATCCTTTCCTCCAGATTTTCATTAACTTTGTACTCCGAATGTTTCATTTTATGTTTCTAGGTTCAATATTATAGAAAATTCAAAAGGTACTTTTTAAAGAAGAAAAAGAAAAATAACAAAAAGTCTATTTTTTTAGTCCTCATTTACTCCATTTAGTCCTAATTTATTGTAGAAAATTAAAAAAGTACCTTTTGAAAATCGAAAAAATACCAAAAAAGTACCTTTTGAAGATCGAAAAAGTACCAAAAAGTCTACTTTTTATATGCTTTCACTTACTCCATGCTCTACATGCTTAATTTTATGTTTCTAGGTTGAATATTATCGAAAATTCAAAAAGTACCATTTGAAGAAGGAAAAAAGTACCAAAAGCAAAAATTCAAAAATTACCTTTTGTAGAACGAAAAAGTACCTGAAAGTCCCCCTTTATGGATTCTCACCTAATCAAGGCCCAGCATGCTAAATTACATGTTTCTAGGTTCAATATTATAGAAAATTTAAAAAGTAATTTTTGTAGAACGAAGAAGTCCAAAAATGTCCTCTTTTATAGGTTATCACTTACTTACGAAAAAAATGAACAAAATTTATTGTATGATTATGTGTGTTGTTGTTGCTTGTTTATAATTTCTGTTTCAGCATGCATAAAAAATCAAAATTTTTTATGAAATTTTCAGAAGTTGTCTCGAATTTTTGCTTATATTTCCGTTATTTATGAATCAATTTTGCCGATTTTAAATAGAAAACTTCTTGAAAGTATGTCTAGTAGAATTGTTGAAGATTTGGGTCCCGAAGATATCTAGGGTTTTCAGAAAATTCAAATAAAAAAAATAGAGACTGACAGACATTGAGGCAGACAGACGGATAAAGCTTAATTAAATAATGTGAATGATAATGACCACTCATTACCAAGTAATGTATGAAAAAACACATTTAAAAGACTTCGTATAAATTGCAACATGAAAACAAATCTTTTCATTGAAAATCTATTCTCCAATAATAATTATAATTAATCTTAATGCCATAAGATTATTATGGCATTAATCAAATTTTACAAATAACTACTAAATCAGTGTTACATATTTTTTTATTTTTTGCTCATATATCTATTAACTGAGTAATCCAAATATGCAGTTATAAATAACTTAAAATATTACTTAAACCAAAACATATACCGTTAATTGTTAAAAAAAACTGCCAAAAATACAATAAATAATATTTAACAACAACAATAACTATATGCTCTAAAACTACTTACTCGCTAGAGCTGAAATAAAAAGAAGTTTATTGTAAAAAATTAACGACTTTTAGCAAAAAACTATATATAAAATCATATGAATGTGTTAAAAAAAAAAAAAAAAAAAACAAAAACGTATTGATGGTATCAACTGAGGCGTAACGTCAAAACACTAAAATATTTGGTAATATCTGTATATAAGCTTCGAAAAGAGATAAATTAGACAGTTAAATAAAAATTTAACAAAAAGTCGTAACTGGTAGCAAAGTTTAAGTTTTTTTGCTAAATTTTATATATATTTTTTTTGCACGTAATATTTAATTTATTTATTTTTAAAAATATTGTAAAATTTTAAATTTTTCATTAATTTTGGGCTGGTTAGTCAATGACAATTTAATATTCCTCATTAATTTCAATATTTTTGGTTCTATTTTTGAATAAATTTCTTACCGATGAATTTTATAACAAACTTACGAAATATTCTATAAATTTTCATTTCAATCAAACTTCTCTTTTAACAGAAAATGCTAAACATATTTTCATTTCTACAGAAAATTTTTGATCAATCTACTCTTTTAATTACTGTGTATTGTCCCAGCTTTTCTTTTAAAGAAAAATTACGATCAAACTTTTATTTTTTCAAACAATTTTATTTTCTCTGGACAATTTTCAATGAGTCTACTCTTTTATAGAAAAAAAAGAACTAATTAACTTCTCTATAAAACTTTTCTTTATAGAAATATTTTTGTTAAATTTTCTTTCCTAAAGATATCATTCTTGTTTTCTATAGAAACGTTCAATTGATTCTATATTAGGTTAGGTTGATAGGACTATACTACATCAAATCCGAAGAAATACACCTAGTCCAATATCGGGCCTGTTGTGCGGTCCTTTTCATGAAAAAAGTGTTCATTGAATGTATTATTTTTCAATGTTCAGAAACTCAGTTTCCTGGACGTATTTCCTAAGAATTTTCTAATCCGTGTTAGTCAGTAATGTTCTACATGCTCTACATTCGTTTGAATACGCACGTCCAATTTTGTATAGATGTGCTCGTAATCCTGTGTGTCTACTCAGAATACGCACCATCATACTAACATCAGATTTGCTCATTTCTCGTCTTGCACTCATCAGGGTCACCCCATAGGATTTTTGTGGTTCTACTCACCGTTTCATTATTCCAAGAGGCCTTATGGGATTACCTCACCCATATTTTTAATTCAGCTTTTGTTGCGTCGTATGGTGTTGCGTTTGTCAGGTTAAAAACCTCGAGCTCCCTTCCCTTTAAAGCTATTACATTCGCCCTTTCGTTGCCGGCTAGTCCCGAGTGGACTGGTACCCTGGGAAAGTATTCAGTTAAAGTTTTCTTACAAGCCAATACGGTCTTAGATTTAATTCAATCACCTGATATCGTCCTAATTGCCTTCTGGCTGTCGGTAAATATTTTAAGCCCTGTGGTCGCCATATTTATTCTAATCCAATTTACACATTCCGTTATTGCTCGGACTTCTGCCTGGAAGCTTGTGTTATGATTAGATAAACGGTGGTATATTTCTGTTTCTTCGTCTTCAATATAAAACCCCAGTCCCACTTTGTCCTCTAATTTAGAGCCATCCGTATAGCAACGGATTCCTTCGGGTATTTGCTATAATGTTCAGCTTGACCTGGATATTCTATCTGGGATCAGCGTTTCGAAGTTTCCTACATATTCTGTGTCTGGTATGCGATCAAGCACGTCCGATGATTGTGTATTACCTTCCAATGGGTCCAGTATACATTGATGACGTGTCCTATAACCGCTTTTTGGCCTGTTCACCGGAAGTAAAGAGCCGTGCGGCTGTAAGCGCCACCTAATATCTTAAATATGTTTCAATGGTGGAATATCTAGCAACGTTTTCCGCTTATACCCAAGCAGCATGTACGCTGAACTCCCTATAGTAGTTTGATATTACACTTTTTCTATAAAGCAGTCCATTGGATTATTGAAGCATAAGCTAAGTAGAATTGGTCTAATTACACTTCTGTAAAGCCAATTTGCCATAGTAAGACTAAGACTCCATTTCATGCCTATAGATCTCCTACATATTGCCCAGCACCTAAAAATCTATTAATCGTCTCTTCTATAGAAAATGTTTGTCCAATTTATTCTTCTAAAATAATTTTCTCTACTAATTTTCTCTTCTATAGAAAAAGTTCAATAAAAATTTTCGACCAAGATTCTTTCCCAATTTGTATTCTATAAAAAGTTTGCAATCAATCTTCAATCAAACTTTTTTTGTAGAAAAATGTTCTCCAATTTTACTCTTGTAGAAAACTTTCGAGCAGTTTCCTAAGGACCATTTTCCTCCCTATTTCGACCCATTTTCTTTCCTATAGAAAAGTTTTAATCTATATTTCTTTTATAGAAAAATTTTAATCAATATTTCTTTTATAGAAATTATTGGACTAAATTTCTCCGTTATGTGGCTTATACTTACATGACCACTTACTTTTCAGTGGTGGCCTCCGGTAGGTTAGTGCTCACCGGAGGTGGTGGGTTTGATTCCCACCTGAGGCACTGGTTAAGGAGCGCACAACAGGCTCGATAGAGGCCTAGGTGTATTTCTTCGGATTTGATGTATATACATCCTCCTTTCAAATTAACTAACTGACTAACTACTTTTCAGTGACTACTATTTACCATCTGCATTACTTTTAATTACTCTTATAATGACTTACATATAATCAGATAAGTAAGTACTTTATTTTGAGTTTTGCTTTTTATTTGTACACAGAAAGATAATAGCTTTTCTGTGAAAACCATTATTAGCTCCTTATTTGTAAGTATCTATTTAAGTAGTGATTTGTAGAAAATTTTCAATAATTTTTCTCATCCATAGAATATCTTTAATGAATTTTCTCTTTTAGAAATTTTCAACCAATCAGTTTACATTTCAATACAAAATTTTAGGCAAATTGTCTTTTCCATAAACATTTTTCTGGGTTCCTATTAAATTCTAAAACGATCTATCCATGTCCATCCGTCTGTCTGTCGTCTGTCCGTATGTCCGAACGAAAAGAACTAGGGAGCAGAAATTTTGCACAAATACTCTCTGTTGCTGCAATTTTTTGGTATTAAAAATAGGCAATATCGTCCGATGTTTTCACCTAGCCCCCGTACAAGTGCCCCCGGAATACCGTTTAATCAGACATAACTGTTTTAAAAATACGAATATAGCCACGAAATTCACTACCAAACTTTTTGACAATCGGTCCATAATTGACACCATTCCCCATATAAAGTCCCCTTCAGAAAATTACTATAAAGCTCATTTCTAGCTTAAAACTACGAGACAAGTGATGAAATTCGACATAAATAAGTTTCATAAAATTTCTCCACCAAATTTTATGAGGATCGGTCCATAATTGATCCTACGTGAGCTTACCACGTTTGTTAACATTTAGACAACAGATGTGTATAAAATATAAATGACAACCATCCGTACATACATTGACAATGGATGTGATGGAAAAATTATAAAAACTTTGTAGTCAATTTGGTACCAAGCGTGTATAATTTAAAAACATCTCTGTCTATTTTTATTTTTTATAGAAAATTTTCAATCAAACTAATCTTTTGTGAAAAATTTTCTCTTCTGCAGAAAATTGTCTATCAATCCTCTCTTCTATAGAGAGACCAGATTTTATTTCTATGAAAATCTCTGACCAATTTTCGATTCTATAGGAAAACATTCACCAAGTTTTTTTCTTTTTTATAAAAACTGATCGATCAATCTTCTCTTCTACAGAAAGTATTTAGTTTGTAAAGAACATTTATCACGTATTTTCTCTTCTATAGAAAATCTTCTGTCATAAATTTTCTTATTTGCACCAAATTTATTGACAATTTGCTATTTTTCCCTAATTATTCTTTTTAGTGTAAAAACTTTAATAAATTCTTTATTATAAAATTTTAAACTATTTATTTTTTGTATGTAAAACGTATGAGGTTGATGTCCAGTAAATTACCCCTTTTAAGACTTTGAAATCATTCTGAGGATTTGAACTAGAGTTCATAATAAACACCAGAGAAATCTTTGACATTTTCAAAAGCAAAAAAATACATTAATTAATTTTTAAAACATTTAATTATGTTTCAATGACTTTCACGAATAATTTAAGCAATATTAATAACATTAGAATTAATTTTATCAAAAAATCTTTCTACAATTTTAACATAAATCGGTTTTCTATATTCTATGTAAAACAAACAAATAAAGTGAAGGGCAGCATTATATGATTATTCTAATTGCAAAACAAAAATTCTCATAATTTATTTAATAACATTTATTTTTTCAAGTAATTAAAATAACAAAAATTTTACATTTAGATTTAAAAATTTTAAAATTAATGGTTTTTCGTTTTTATTTCCTCCAATTAAAAAAAATGAAATTGTTACAGACATAAAATTACACAAAAAATTGTTTATTTTAATAAAATTATTACAATTATTTAAATTAAAGAAACAAAAATTGATGAGACAGTCATAAAGTTTATTAAAAATTTTAATAAAAACTAAACAAAAATTAAAAAAAAAATTAATACACATTTTTTTACTTTAAGTAATTAAACGCTTATTTAGCATAATAAATTTATATTTTGCAAAGTGTATAATCAACATTAACACACATCTACACTTATTTACATTACCTACACTTTGTAAGTGTAAAATGTGTAAATGGAGGTGTCTAAGTGTGTATATAGTTTACAAACTCTCTGCATGTTGTTGTTATTGTTGTGCTTAAGTATTATGGTTAAGAAAATGAGAAAAGTAAATAATTTAAAAAAATACTTGTATTTACAACTAAAAGAGAGCAAAAGTTGTTTTAACTAAAACAAGAACTATAAAAAGTAAAATATTCAAAAATACTTCTTATCGGAACTGTTTAAGACAATTTACTGATATTTTTATGTCAGTTTTTAACGTCAAAATAATTTTGTGAAGGAACATTGTATGGGGTCAAATGTAGCCCGATCCTCATGAAATTTGATAAAGAGATTTTGGTTTTGATAAAACTTGTTCGTGTAGAATTACATGGTATGAAACCAGTTATGTACGGTAAATTAATTTTCTGATTTTATATGAGGACTAGGGTCACATGTGGCTCGATACTCATGAAATTTGGTAGACAGATTTTAGTCCTTATTAGTGTCTAATTTCGTTACTTTTATTGCATTTCTAAGCTTGTGGATAGATATTGCCCCTTTTCATATACGATGTTAACATAATTATGAATATTTACGTAGTATTTTCAATACCAAACAACCTGCATCAATGGAGAATACATACAGACGGACATGGCCAATATTTAAATGTGTTTCAAATATATTAGTATGGGGTTTTGGTGAAATCGTGAACCAAACAACGTTTAAAAAAAATTTAAACTCCCTAGCTTTTTTATATTAGATACTTTTGTGCCTTAAACAGACGCGTCTAGACTGACTGATACATTTTATAAATTATTTTATGGGTCTACGATCAATATTTTGATGTATTGCAAACTATACGATCATTATACCACTATCCTCAATATGTTTTTATAGTGAATACTAGTAAATTCTATCTACTACTACTTCAAAAATATCTATCTATAGGTTCTTTTACAGTACTGTATTTGATTAAATTTGCCACATGTCTGTGTTCAATTGCTCAAGAAAAAGTTCGATTTTAAAAAGTATCAAACTATTTCCAAAATCGGTTTTATATACGATTTGTACCCAACTTTTATTCAAATCTGTGTTTAATAGCTCAAGGAAAAAATGATTTTAAACAAGTAAGAAATTATAGTCGGAATAAGCCGTCCATATAATACCCTACACCAGTTATAACAATAATATATGATATATTTTTCATAATAATAAGATGAATTAATCTACAAAATGTCCCGCTATTAATCTTGGTTTGTACTTTTTTCTCCCCCTTGAGATGTAACAAAGACTTTTTTTATACTCTACACCACTTTGTGCTGATATTTGTAACGTAAATAATATTGATACTATACCCACCTTAAAGTATACCAATCGTCTTAGAATCATTTTCATTCGATTAAGCTATGTCCGTCCGTCCATATAAACCTTGTAATCATACTACAGGTCGCAATTTTGACTATTGAAAATGGTTAAGATCGGTCTATTATTACACCTAGCCCACATACAACTAAACCCCCGAATAGGGCTTTTAAACCTTGTAATCAAACTACTGGTCGCAATTTTGAAGATAATTCACTGAATTTTCGAACATGATTTTCTATTGTACCATAGACGAAGAATACTGAAAATAGTTAAAATTGGTCCATTATTTCACATAGCCCCCATACAACTGAACCCGCCGAATAGGGCTTTTAAGTTCATAATTATGTTTAATATATTCGTATCTCGACAAAAGGCTGCAAAACCAAGTTCTGTACTAGCCTGATCCTCCTGAATTTTATAATTATAAGGCCTCATTATTTAGCTATGCTTGTCTATCTGTCTGTCTGTCTGTCTCTGTAAAATACGCAAAGAAAATCAACCAAATTCACCAAAAATGTTTTATATTGTCCTAAGCTGTTTGGTATTGAAATCGGTCTACATCGGTCTACGACGTAAAAAGTTATGAGCACAAATTTCAGACTATCTCGAAAAAATTACGTTGTTTTCCCCAATTCTTAAGTAGTTTTCTCAAAGATTTTCGATGAATTTTGTCACACATTATCTTTTTATAACAATTGATCCAAAATTTCCCATATTCTCCATACAAAGGTACATATTCCCGCAAATTAGTTTATCGTTAATAACTCTCTCAAATATATCGGTATTAACACAAAATTTTATACACGTAATAATAATATGAACAGAAATCATACTACCAACGTAGATCTGTATCGGTCCACAATTGGTCATAGCTCCCATATAAGGTCCACTTCCGAAGATCACTTAAACGCATATATGTATGTCATTGAATTATAAAGCTATCGGGATAACGTTCGACTCTTTCGAAAATCACTTAAACGCACATATTTTATTGATAAACAAAGCCATTGTTATAAAATTAAGTCCACATATGCAAAAATGTTAGTACCCTCACTACGGAAATAAAACTTAGGAGATTTAATAAAAAATACTTTGCTGGTGGTATTTAAGATTCGGCATAGTGGAATATAACACTCTAACTTGGATTTAGATGAGATTAGTTTAGTTTGCGAAAAAATGGAGATTAGTGTTTTTAATACTATATACAAACATACATATGTATATAACTCCCAACTTTAAAAGATTTTAATGAAATTTAGGAAGAATGTTAAGTAATTATGCAACCAGTTGGCTGTGAAAAACTTCCTTAGCTTAATAAAACTCTGATGAAGTCAATTGGTTTATAATCTTTAATCTATTTGTATTGAACGCATGTCTATCTATATCTGCAATATTTATACAGACCATTTTGTTATAAAAATAAAATTCAAAAACTAAGATGCTGTTATATATTTTTAAGCAAAAAAAAAAAAAAAAAAAAATTATTAACTAGTTTGCTGCTAGTGTTACAATCTTACAAAAAATAAACAAAAATAAATATTTAAAAATATGTATATGACACACATATTTATTTATTTTCTGCATATGGAGTAAATATTTCATAAAATGGTTTAACCAAAAATAAAAAAAAAAAAATAAAAACTTGTTAACAAAATTTTTTTTTTAAATATTTTGCACAAACTAAAAGCAGATCAGCAGTTAGCAGCTAGTGTTTATAAACCGGTTAACCGGTTAACCGAAAAACCGGTTTTTATTGCATATTTCGGTTTTTCGCAAACCGGTTTTTTAAAACATTGGTTTTCGGTTAACCGGGTTATCCGGTTTTTAAGTCTCGGTTAACCGGTTTCAAAAAAATCTAATTTTTAGTACAAAATTGTATGTTTTCTTTGATATTTTATTGTGATTTTTAAAAATTTTGGATAGATAATTTTAAACATTATTTTCCGTTTGTGCATATGAAAACAGACCTAAGATTGTTAAACAAATATTATCTATATACTTACTTGTTTACTGCGTGAGTATAGTAAAAATCGAGAAGTTTCTCAAACGTTCTCAAAACGGACTTTATTTATCGAAACATAAGGATTGTTGTTGCCGTCCGAGAACTTATGCTGCTGGGGTTTTTCACAAACTGTAATGGCGCTTAGGTTGATTGACAGGAAGTCAGAATGACACCTGTCAATATTCCTAAGCGTCATTCACAGTAATTTGAACAACCACAGGCGTAGTGAGTGGAGGGAGGTCACTGTCTATGTCGAGACAATCGTCGCGAACCTGAACACTGTTTATAGTTCTGGGCATAATTTTTGCTATTGATATATATGGTCAATTTATCCCTCGTATGGCAACTTCCATATACCTAACGAATCAATAATATCTTCAGATCTATATAAGTTTGTTTTCTTATGATATATTAATGTACATATCTATACTAAAAAATGCAAATATCTTATTAAGTAATTTATAATATTTCGCAAAATGACATTTTTCAACTATATATTATAATATTTTAAAGATTTCCAAACATTTCGGTTAACCGGTTTAACCGGTTTTTTATACTCGGTTAACCGACAAACCGGTTTTTTAGAAATGGTTAATTTTCGGTTAACCGAAAAACCGGTTTTTCCAAAAGTCGGTTTTTTATAAACACTATTAGCAGCAGAGTAAATTTTTTTATTATAATTTATTATACATATTTTCTGCATGTGTTTTTTGATTTTGTTAATTTCAGACTAAAACCAAATATCTACACAAATCTTTTACATCGTTGCAGACCTCACTAATAAAAAAAAAACATATTAGTGGTGATTTTATGTTGTATTTTTGCAATAATATTTTTTTAATAGTTTTTTTTTTCTGTATTTTGACAAAATTTACATAATTATAGCAAACGAAAATTTTAGTTTTTTTTTTTTGCTTAAGAAAAAATATTTGAGTTTTCGGCTTTGTTGTCGTTGTTGTTTAATATTTCCAATTCATTAATCTTTTGCATGCATGCTATTGGTGCTTATTAAAAAGTTAACGTTTTCTTAACTTTTGAACTTTTACAACAAATTATTTTTATATTTTTTTTTTATAAATAAAACAAAAGATTAAGTCAAGCTGAACCATTGAAATCATCCAACAAATATCTGTTGGATTTTTTAAATTTTTTTTTTTTGACAAAATTTTTATTTTTTACTTTTGTTTTTATTATAGAAAACCTTTATCTACTAAACTTTAGATAAACCTTAAAAACCTGTTTTAAATTTTCTTTTAATTTTTTCGCAAAAAAAAAATTCTCTGCTTAATTATAAATTTCTGGCCTATATTAATCTCATTTACATATGTATGTGAAATCAATTTTACATATTTTTTTTTAAAGGTCATTACCAATTTAAAATGTTTACATATTTATGAGGCATCAGATCATATTAAGACCCTGATTTAAAAAAATTCCTGCTCTAGTATGCAAATTAGTATAAACAAAAATTTATTTGTTTACGTTTTTTTTTTGCGAGATATTTTTAGAGTTTAAAGCTATAAAATAGCGAATGACAGTGAGTTGCATTTGAAATGAGTTCGGAATTTTATACATGGGTTCTGAAATTATGTTTAAATGATGGAGGTTGTCTTCTCTTGGATATAAATTGTTTTAGACTTAGTTCAGTTTAAATAGAGAATTCACTGTATAATGGGTTTCATAGGGTGTCTGCTAACATATTTATACCTTACACCCAAAAATATTGGCCCTACACTTACCTTAAAGTATACCAATCGGGTCAGAATCACTTTCTGAGCAGATTTAGCTATGTCCGTCTGTCCGCCCGTCCGTTTGTTTGTCCTTGCAAACCTTGTGCACACTCTACAGTTCGCATTTTTTAAGATAGTTTGAATTTGGCACATACTTTTGATCCAAGGACGAAGCCTATTGAAAATGGTTAAAATCGGTCCATTATTTCGTATAACCCCCATACAACCGTTCCCCCCGAATATCGCTTTTGATCTCATAAATATGTTAAATGTTCTTGTATCGCACCAAAACTCGGCAAAATATATAAGTCTTAATGATACTGCTGATTTTCGTAATGATCGGGCATCATTTGACCCTATCCCCCATACTAAGTCCACTTCAGAATATGACTTGATGGTCAAAATTCACTTATAAACACTAATATCACGATGATATTCGGCATAAATAACTGATGTAGGCATAAATCCCTCTACCAAACTTTATAAGGATAGGACCATAACCTAACCTCCTACCCCCATATAACCCCTCTTTTGGAAAATCACATATCATATACATATATAAACCCGTATACATTGATGGTCCAAACAAGTTAACTAGATTATTAAATCATAAGCTAGAATTGGTCTAATCATGCTTTTATAAAGCCAATATGTCATAGTAGGACTAGGTCCTCATTTCGTGACTATGGTTGTCCTACATAGCTCCTAGCAGCTACATATGTTCCTTATTAAGCTTATCATCGATGTGGTAACTCGTTTTTAATATTCGGTCCAGAATTAGCCCCTAAGTACTTAACCAGGAAAACAATTTTTGTCTTTATTCTGAGAAAACAGATTTCAATCTTCAATTCAGGCCATATTCAGAGTCTATTCAGATATTCTACAGAATTAATTTTCTTTTGGTTTCTAGGGAAAAGTTCAAATATACAGCATAAGCAACCGTTCTGACAACAGCTCTTTTAAGTTCTAATATCTCATTTAAGATGAAAATTCACAATGTTGGTTATAAACCCCCTACTTGAGAAGTTTCTCAGATAGCTATAGCATTCAGGACGTGACTATAAACTTCAGCTTGAATATAGAATTGTGTTAACATGTATCCCAACTAGCATTTGGAAGATTGTGGGGTGATTAATCAGTAAACTGAGTCATTTCTGACACCTTTTGATGATCCAAAAGTGATTAATAAGTTCACCGCTTACAAAATGAATCGAAAATGATTCCGTTATATGATTGAAAATTGATTATTTGAAAAACAATAAGAAAATGTACAGCAATCATAAGTAGATCATCCAGCTGTTCGAAATATGATTGTTTATAAATTTATTTATTATATTATATACAATACTAGCTATACCCAGTGTGCTTTGCTACCCTAAAATCAATGTATATAAAAAAACACTTTACGATTTTGAAGATTCTAAATGTAATAGTTTTCCAGATATAAATTTTTTTGGGGATGTCACGCAAATTATTGCAAATTCGCCAATTTTTCCAAACGTTAATTTAGATTTTATTGTAACTTATGAAAAAATTAAATAGTATAATAATTTTTCACATGTACGAAATTTTGTATTTAATTCATATGGGAGATCCCAAGATCCCATTAATAATCCGCCCATTTTTCTCTAAATGTTCACATAAATGTCGAAGTTTTTCATGTAAAATTTTCTAGTTCTTATATTTTTTCAGATATATGAATTTTTTATTTAATTCATATGGGAGGTTCCAACCCCCCTAATGATAAAGGTTCCAATTTGCAAGTCCGCCAATATATTACCCAAATGTTCACATTGACTTCAAAGGATTTTTGCTCTAATAGTTCCCAAGACATACGATTTTTTCTACTTATTTCATATGGCAGGTTCCAACCCCCCTAATGATAGTCCGTCCATTTTCCCCAAAATGTTCAAGAAAATGTTAAATTTCATCGTGCAAAATTTTAAGATTTTAGGTCTATTAGACAAATGGCAACGCCCATTTATTTACATGAATGTTAAAGTTGTTCTTGCAAAATTTGAGGATTTTAGCCCTAATAGTTTTTCAAATATACGAATTTTTCTATTTACTTCATATGGGAGGTTCCAAGTCCCCCTGATAAAAGTCCGCCCTTTTTCCCCAAAATGTTCAGATGAATATTAAAGTTCTTCTTGCAAAATTTTAAAAAGCTAACTCTATTAGTATCCTAGATAAACGAATTTTTGTATATTTTATTCATATAGGAGGAGGAACGCCCCACCCCCCATTGGTAGTCCGCAAATTTATTACACAAAATGTTTACATGGATGGTACAGTTCTGCAAAATTTTAAGGTTCTAACTGTAATAGTTTCCCAGATGAGCGAATTTTTGTATTTAATTCATATGGGGAGTGCCACGCCCCATACTGCTATTACGCCCCTTTTCCCTTAAATAGTCATATTGATCCTAAAGTGGGTCCTACAAAATTTGAGGACTCTAACTGTTATATTTTCTCAGATATACTGATTTAAGATTTTCTTCATATGGAAGGTGCCATGCCCACCTGCCTCGCCATTCCGCCCATTTTATCCAAAAATATTCTTATGGACATCAAAGTTTTGCATACAAAATTTGAGGACTGTAGCTCTTGCAGTTTCTGAGATATGCGACTTTTAATATTTATTTTGTATGTGGGCGTGGCATGTCGCCCACCTAAAATATTGATGTAAAAAGTATCCTATAATTCCTTTGAGACATACAGGAAGAGACTGTGAAAATTTCAGAAAAATCGGTTCAGCCGTTTAGCTGTCTATAAAGTCCAAACAAACAAACAAACATACAAACACACATTCATTTTTATATATACATATATAGATGATTCGAAAATAACTCTAAAATGACCAATAATTCGAGTCATTAATGACTCCAAAAAAAGATTCAAAAATGAGTCAGAATTGATCAGAAATGGGGCTCACAAAAGACTCGTTTAGAAGAGTCGTGGGTAGGGTACCATTTTCTCCCCACGAAAGTATCATTTTTTATCAGAAAATGAGCACATATATGATAATTTTAATCATGCAGAAGAGTCATAAATGACTCGAATGTGATCAAAAAATGCTAGCTGGGTTGTTTCTGATTCTGTTATATCAAGGAAACATAAAAGTGATCTTAGTAGAATCTCTATACGAAGGGGAAAACTTTACAATACCTTACCTCTGGTTATGACCAATTTTATTTATATCGGTTTAGCATATATATTTAGTATATATGTTTTCGAAATTGTATCACTGTGAACCGTTAGGTATAAGTTTTTATTTTATCAAAATATATTTTTGAAATTACAAATACTACACATTAATCATTTATCGTATATGTACCTATGTTATAAAAAAGCATTAATAATTAGACCGTTTAATATAAAAAATTAAAAATATTGTACAATCATTACCAAAATAAATACTAAAAAAGTACTATAAACAAAATTTGAAAATAAAAATAACATAAAATTAATAATATTAATTAATAATAAAAAACATATAGTAAATAAAAGTAAGAAACTTTTACAAAATATATAAAATAACCACAAAATAGTAATAAAGGTTAATAAAATTAAAAAAAAAAAAACTTAAAATTTAAACGCATGAATGAAAACACTGAGCAGTTTGTTAACGAAACGTTAAAAACATTTAAGCATAAAAAAGAAAACAATAAAGTATAAAGTTTAAAAAAAAACACACACACAGAACTATATTATTAACTTCTAGTCAAACAAAAAATATAAACAATATCAAAAACGTTGACATCCAAAACAAAAACAAATCAATAAACTTTTCAACTGCAATTTCCACGCTCTAACAACAAAGTTTGTAGCTTAAGTCTTTTGTTTTGCTTAGAAGTTTTATTTATAAATACAAAATAAACACAAACTAAAACATTTTATTAAATGTTATTAAACAATTTTAATAAGTTTTAAATATATATAAATATGATTTTATTTAAAAAAACCATATAAATTAATAATGAGTTCGTTTAAAAACTCATCATTTGAATTGGTTTTTTTTAATTTTTTTTTTCATTGTTTATATTCATAACTTTTAAATTAGGTTTTTTTTCTTCGTTTGTTATTATTGTAAAAGTGATTTGATGAGTTATCTTATATTACCTCATATTGTTATTGTTGTTATAATTATACGTATAGTTTTACATAATTTTTGCTTTGATTGGCGTTTTGTTTTTATATGCAAACTGTCTGAAATTTTTATCTTTCTTGTGGTTTATTTTAATTTTGTTTCTTTTTTTCTTTAATCATCTTATGGGAAATATTTACAAAAACTTAATCAGTTTTTGTTATTTCTCGTTTTTTTTTTCTGCTTTAAAATAAAAGTGAAAAAGCTGTTAATCAAGAAAGCAAATGTGCAAAAATGTAAGTCAATGTCAAAGTAAAAAATAATGAAGAAAAAAAAAAAAAAAAAAAAAGAAATGCCAAAATTAAAAACAGGGTTTTAAGATAACGTATGTTAATTTTAGCTAAAAGCTTTATAATTACCCAAAGCTTCATGGCGTAGTTTTTCAAGAAGAAATCGTTAAAAACAGGTTTTTTAAATATTAATTATTTTCGCTGCAGTTTAAATTGATATTCAAAAAAAAAGAGTGATTTTTAAAAGAAATTTTCTCAATAGAATGTGTAACAGTTGGAACACTCTTTATAATCTTTTAAATAAATTTATTTATACATTTTGTTGTATTTAGTACTTTTTATACAAATACGTTAAATTTTGTTGTTAATATAATTTTTAGATTGTTACGTTTTCATTCATAATTTTTGGATATTTTTCTTAGAAAGTTGAAAATTTTCGATACGAGTAAGATTCGAAGTCTCTTCTCTCGACTCTACCGTCAGAAAAGATGCGACCATATTGAGTTATTCTTTGCGTTTGTAACCCATCGAAAGTAAACATATTTTGGTTCCTTATTAGATTCTAAGACGATCTAGCTATGTCCGTCTGTCTATCTGTCTGTATGTCTGTCTGTCTGTTGAAAACACGATGAGATCCGTAAGGGAGGAACTATAGGGCTGAAATTTTCCACAAATATTCTCTACTCATATAGGCAATAAAAATGATTAATATAGGTTCAGGATTACACCTAACCCCAAAACAAGTAGTCCCCTGAAATATAGCAATGAAATTCGAGGTAAACAAGTTTTAGGTTAGGTTGATAGGAGGATGTATATTAAATCAAATACGAAGAAATACACCTAGGCCACTATCGGGCCTGTTGTGCGCACCTTTTAATGAAAACGCACCATTTAATGAAAATTTCCCAATCAGTGTTAGTCAGGAATGTTATTTCCGGAATATCTTCACTTTCAAGATACTTAGATCTAACTTCAACGAATACCTGACAGTGGCAAAGAAAGTGCTCCAGAGTTTCACTGTCCTCTCCACCGCACGGCCAATTTTGTATAGATGTGCTCGTAATCATGTGTGTCCACTCAGAATACGTACCATCATACTAACATCAGACTTGCTCATTTTGAGTAGATTTCTCGTCTTGTTCTCATTAGGATCACCCCATAGGATCTTTGTGGTTCTACCCACCGTTTTATTATTCCAAGAGGTCTTATGTCTCACCCATATTTTTAATTCAGATTTTGTTGCGTCAAATGGTTTTGCGTTTGTCAGTTTAACTACCTCGAGCTCCCTACCCTTTACAGCTATTACATTCTCCCTTTCGTTGCCGACTACTCCCGAGTGGCCTGGTAGGCATATGATGTAAACCTTACCTCTGAGTATTCAGTTAAAGCTTTCTTACAATCCAATAAGATCGTAAATGTAGATCTATCACCTGATATCGCCCTAATTGTCTTCTGGCGGTCGGTAAATATATTATGGGCTGTGGGCCCCATATTTATTCTAACCCAATTTACGCATTCCGTTATTGCTCGGACTTCTGCCTGGAAGCTTGTGTTATGATTAGGTAAACGGTGATATATTTCTGTTTCTGGGTCTTCAATATAGAACCCCAGGACCACTTTGTCCCCAATTAAGAGCCATCCGGATTCCTAATGGTATTTGCTCTAGTTTTCCGCTTGACCTAGACATTCTGTCTGGGATCAGCGTTTCAAAGTTTCCGACATATTCTAAGTCTTCCACTGTGTCCAGTATACATTGATGAATTGGTCTAATTACACTTTTATAAAGCCAATTTGTCATAGTAGGACTAAGACCCCATTTAATACCTATAGTTCTCCAAATAATCGCCCAGTACCGGTGTGCCTATCCTCTATGTGATGTCTCCATTAAACAAGTTTTATAGGAACCAAAATCTCTCTACTAAATGTTGAATGGACTAGGTAAAATTTGAACAAAAGAGAGAGGCAAATAATGCTCTTGATCTGCCTAGGTTTTAGCAGAATAGAATATATACAACAATTTTGATCCCACAAAGTACAGAACAAAGTATTTTTTATAGCATTCTTGTTCTGGAGGTGAAGCTTATTCCAGAGACTTTCCACCCACTTCTCTCTTAATAGTTTTTAACAGGTATTGCAACATATTGTCGATGTCGTTTTTTCTGCCAATTCTGCTTCAAATGAATCAGTTGCATTCGCTACAGGTTTTTTTTAATATTAATTTTTCATCACAAACAACTTTCCATCCCTGACTACCGTTAACTTTGATAATAACATCACACAGCTTCATATTTTATGTATTGTTCTTGCTTCGTTTAGTTTACATAAACAAATAAACTGAATGTAACAAATTTTAAACCACAACTTTAATTTATAATCTCTAAATCAAAAACCAATATTTATTCAATCTCAATCGGAACTAATTATTAACAAAGTATTTTTCTCTCTAAACAGCAAAATATTAAATGATTAAAAATATTTTATTTTGTAAACACTTTTTTTTACAAAACAATTAAATAAATTTTTATAAATGATTACATCAATTACAACTACTTAAGGGTATTTTTTGCTAGTTTAGTCTATTAATTTACACAAGACAATAATACAAACAACAACAAAAAATTAAAATCAGCAAAAAAAAGTATAAAAATCACTCAAGTGAACAACTACTAATAAAAAATAAACTGAAGCTGGCAAAAAAAAAAAGAATCACACAACACATAAATTTTGAATATACACACTCGTACTAATAACTAATAAAGCTATTAAAGTGATTGACAACAACAAAGAAAAATTAAAATAAAATAAAAAAAAAAATACTTTTGTTAAGAAGAGGGCTTAAACAACAACAAAAACTAACAACAAATAATGTTTAACAAACACAATCCCTGCCTGCCAGTCATTCAAAGCGTCAGTCAAGACAATTGTAAGTACTAGCGAAGTCATTTACTTATACCCTTTTGTGCAAGTAATGCATACAAAGTTGTGGACAAACGAGGGAGGGTTTAAAAGGCTTTTTTGTGTTATGTGAAAATATTACTATACTTTATTGTTGATCAGTTTTCTGTAGAAAACTTTGTTGAAAATTTTCATTAACAAAAGTTGATCATTTTTTTGATCACTCTTCTAATGAATACTTCGTTGATCAGTTTTCTATAGAAAATTTTGTTGATCAGTTTTCTATAGAAAACTTTGTTGATCAGTTTCTATAGAGAACTTTGTTGATCATTTTTCTATAGAAAACTTTGACGATCTGTTTTCTATTGAAAACTTTGTTGATCAGTTTTCTATAGAAAGCTTTGACGATCTGTTTTCTATAGAAAACTTTGTTAATCAGTTTTCTATAGAAAATTTTGTTGATCAGTTTTCTATAGAAAATTTTGTTGATCAGTTTTCTATAGAAAACTTTGTTGATCAGTTTTCTATAGAAAACTTTGTTGATCAGATTTCTATAGAAAACTTTGTTGATCTGTTTTCTATAGAAAACTTTGTTGATTAGTTTTCTATAGAAAACTTTGTTGATCAGTTTTCTATAAAAATCTTTGTCGATCGGTTTTCTATAGAAACCTTTGTTAATCAGTTTTCTATAGAAAATTTTGTTGATCAGTTTTCTATAGAAAACTTTGTTGATCAGTTTCCTGTAGAAAACTTTGTTGATCACTTTTCTTTAGAAAACTTTGTTGATTACTTTTCTGTAGAAAACTTTGTTTATCAGTTTTCTATAGAAAACTTTGTTTATCAGTTTTCTATAGAAAACTTTGTTGATCAGATTTCTGTAGAAAACTTTGTTGATCAGATTTCTGTAGAAAACTTTGTTGATCAGTTTTCGATAGAAAACTTTGTTGATCAGTTTTCGATAGAAAACTTTGTTGATCAGTTTTCTATTGAAAACTTTGTTGATCAGTTTTCTATAGAAAACTTTGTTGATCAGTTTTCTATAGAAAACTTTGTTGATCAGTTTTCTATAGAAAACTTTGTTGACCAGTGTTCTATAGAAAACTTTGTTGACCAGTGTTCTATAGAAAACTTTGTTGATTAGATTTCTATAGAAAACTTTGTTGATCAGTTTTCGATAGAAAACTTTATTGATCAGTATTCTATAGAAAACTTTTTTGATCAGTTTTCTATGGAAATCTTTATTGATCAGTTTCCTGTAGAAAACTTTGCTGATCAGTTTTCTATGGAAAACTTTGCTAATCAGTTATCTATAGAAATCTTTGTTGATCAGTTTTCTATGGAAAATTTTGTTGAACAGTTTTCTTTAGAAAACTTTGTTGATCAGTTTTCTTTAGAAAACTTTCTTGATCAGTTTTCATTAGAAAACTTTGCCGATCAGTTTTCTACAGAAAACTTTATCGGTCAGTTTTCTATAGAAAACTTTGTCGATCAGTTTTCTATAGAAAACGTTGTTGATCAGTTTTCTATAAAATCGGTGTTGATCAGTTTTCTATAGAAAACTTTGTCGATCAGTTTTCTAAAGAAAACTTTTTTGATCAGTTTTCTATGGAAATCTTTATTGATCAGTTTCCTGTAGAAAACTTTGCTGATCAGTTTTCTATGGAAAACTTTGCTGATCAGTTATCTATAGAAATCTTTGTTGATCTTTAGAAAACTTTGTTGATCAGTTTTCTTTAGAAAACTTTCTTGATCAGTTTTCTTTAGAAAACTTTGTCGATCAGTTTTCTAAAGAAAACTTTGTTGTTCAGTTTTCTATAGAAAACTATGTCGATCAGTTTTCTATACAAACTGTACAAATTTGTACCCTTTTCAGTTTAACCTCCCATAAAGTGATGTTGCACACGAAATACTTTTTAAATAAATAATTACTTACTATACAGCTAGTGTATAGTATGAATAGTTGAAGTGTGTCTTTAAGTGTGAGCACTTACATCAATGTATGACTTTTTTGTCGATACTTTTTTTTTTATTTTTTGCAACCACTGCTAATGTGTATTTTTTACCAAAAAGTAATAAAATAATTACATTTATGAATTATTATATACTTTACCACAAAACTAGACATAATGCCGCCACTTCACTTTATAGTTTTTTAAGAAGATATGTATGATAGCTGTTGTTTTCTTTAATTAACCTTATCGATTTCATGGAGGATTTTTTAGTTGTTTTTTTTTTTTTTTTAAATTAACTTGAAAGACATGCAACTCTGACAGACGTTAAAACAAAGAAGTAATACTTAACAGTAATACCATCAAAATCAGGTGATTTTATAATTTACAGCTCTTCTACAATTAAGACGGCCAAGCGACAAGCGATGGACAATAGGCCGGACAACTTTATTAACGTTTAACTTAATGACTTAAGAGGCTAGTTTATAGATACGCCACAGAATGCCCTAAAACAACATCTTCATAGAAATGAAACCATAGCCAGATAGAATCACGCAACGGACTAGATGCCTTGCGTCTTGGTTGTAAAAAATACGCAAAAATTTCAAATCAGTCGAGCCATGCAAAGTTTCAATATAACCTTTTATGTTGACACCCTATGTGATTAATCCACTTAACACCTAAAAGCTTAAACACAATCTATTTCATTTGAATTTTGACATACCATCAATATCTATCTGGTTTATCTCTAAAAACTGTTTAAAAATTAAAAATCAATTTAATTTCTTTACCACAATACGTGCATAAATTGGCAAAAGTCAAAACTAAACAATTTATATTGTTTTGTTTTTGCCTAAAAGACCAACTATTGTTGAATTAATTTATTTAAAAAGAAACACTTTCTGTTGTTATAACGAAGAATTTTGCATCGTGGTATTTGGGTTATAATATTTTATAGTGATCGTGTTATTATCAAGGTTAAAAAATAAAGTAAATTTTTTGAAAAAAATATGTATGAAAACTTGTCAAAAATGTCATTTATTTGATGAGCAAAATAAATAAAAATTAAGAGGAAATGCAAAAAACAGATAAAGTTTAATATTTATTTTTAAATTTCTGAAGAAAAAACTTTAAAGAAGATCGTTAATAGAGCATACATGATGCAGATCAACAGTTGAGTCATTTAGTAAAATCCCATGTGTAAGTTTTTTATTGACTCTAGTCATAAAATGATATATAATGAAGGTCCAATTTGTTTAGTTTTTAATAATATGTATAAATGTAGATTGATTGACTTACTGAGGACCTGAATTAGTATTTTTGTTAAATTTTTTATATCTGTGTATGTGTATGTATGTCAAGACTAATATTGATGATAATTAATTCTATTAATTACAAATCTATACTTATGAGATCAGTTTTCTATAGAAACTTTGTTTATCAGTTCTCTATAGAAATCTTTATTGATCAGTTTTCTATAGAAAACTTCGTTGACCAGTTTTCATAGAAAAATTTGTTGATCATTTTTCTATAGAAAACTTTGTTGATCACTTTTCTATAGAAAACTTTGTTGATCAGTTTTCTATAAAAACATTGTTTATCAGTTATCTATAGAAAACTTTGTTGATCAGTATTCTATAGAAAACTTTGTTGATCGCTTTTCTATAAAAAACTTTATTGCTCAGTTTTCTATAGAAAACTTTGTTGATCAGTTATCTATAGATAACATTGCTGATCACTTTTCTATAGAAAACGTTGTTGATCAGTTTTTTAAAGAAACTTTTTTGATTTGTTTCTTAAAAAACTTTGTTTATCAGTATTCTTTAAAAAACTTTTTTGATCAGTTTTCTTTAGAAAACTTTGTTGATCGGTATTCTTTAGAAAATTTTGTTGACCAGTTTATTAGAGAAAACTTTGTTGATCAGTTTTCTATAGAAAATTTTATTGATCAGTTTTCTATAGAAAACTTTGTTGATCAGTTTTTTTTATAGAAAACTTCGTTGATCAAAGTTTTTTAATCATTTTTCCAAAAGAAACTTTGTTGATCAGTTTTCTCTTGAAAACTTTGTTGGTGAGTTTTCTAGAGAAAACTATGTTGATAAGTTTTCTATAGAAATCTTTGTTGTGTAGTTTTCTATAGAAAACTTTGTTGATCAAAGTTTTCTAAAAGAAACTTTGTTGATCAGTTTTCTCTTGAAAACTTTGTTGTCAGTTTTCTATAGAAAACTTTGTTAATTAGTTTTCTGTAGAAACTTTGTTGATCAGCTTTCTGTTGAAAACTTTGTTGATCAGTTTTCTGTAGAAAACTTTTTTGATCAGTTTTCTGTATAAAACTTTATTGATCAGTTTTCTATAGAAAACTTTTTTGATCCAGTTTTCTATAATAGACTTTGTTGATCAGTTTTCTATAGAAAACTTTGTTGACCAGTTTCAGTAGAAAACTTTGTTGATCAGTTTTCTATAGAAAATTTTGTGGATCAGTTTCGATAAAAAACTTTGTTGATCAGTTTTCTATAGAAAACTTTTTGGATCAGTTTTCTTTAGATAAACTTTCTTGATCAGTTTCTGTATAAAACTTTATTGATCAGTTTTCCATAGAAAATTTTTTCTGCAGAAAACTTTATTGATCAGTTTTCTATAAAAAAACCTTATTGATCAGTTCTTGTTCTAAATTTTGATGATTAGTTTTCTATATTTTTGTGTTCAGAGTTCGTATTGAAATTTTACTATAGAAACCTTCGTTGATCAGTTGTTTCGTATTCTATAGACAACTTTGTTGAACATTTTTTTTACAAAAGTTTTTGATCTTGAAGTTTTTTCAGTTTTTTATAAAAAGTTTTGATCAGTATTTTTTTAGTAAAAACATAGAATTTGTTCAAATATACATAAATAAAATAGTTTTTAATAACTTAATTTAATTTCTCAACATATAAGGTAATTTATTTAATTACTTACAAATTGTTTAAATAAAAAATAAAAATTAGTGATATATTTTTTCTATAAAAAAATTTAACAATTTTGCAGACATTGTTATATTGTACAATTAAATCAATTATTTTAATCGAGTACATATGTACTTATTTTGAAAATTTTGTAATAAAATGGTATCACCAGCAGCACCATTAAACAAACAACAGCAATCGAATGTGTAGCAAGTTATCTTAAAGCAACAATTAAAATCAAAATGAATAAAATAGGCATCAATGTTGAGATGAATTATATTTGCTGAATGAACTACCAGAAATTACAAATTCCCCCAAAAAATTCAAAATTAACAACAAATTGCTTTCAGCTAAAAAAAACTACAAATTTAAAAAAACAACTAAAATCAACTTAAAGAAAAAGAAGAAAAAAACTGCATTAACAGCAAAAGTTGCATCATAACAAAAACAAGATGAAATGACCTTCGCACTACTTTTGTTATTTCTCTGTGTGTGCAACATTCATACTAAAACAAAAATATCTTTTAACTTTTTGCAAATGAGAATGAGAGTTAAAATTTTTACTTTAAAATTGTTGGTTTATGGCGATCTGCAAAAGCTGATCTTTTATCAACAACTAAATAACTAGTTACTTTTGTTTATAAATAAGTATATATCTGTAACTGTGTTTATGCTGAGTAACGTATAATATATAGTAGTGATAATACATTGTACGATGATATTGGTATTATCTTTTTAATATCTTTCGCTCAGAGCACTCAAAAGCTAGTTAGTTGCTGTAGCCTTTTGTGTAAATTGAATACAATCGTATAAAAAAAGTAGAAAAATTGCAGCAGCATTTACTGCTTGCAGTTATTAGTTTAAGTCAGTTGTTTGTTTTTTTGCCTAGCATGTCTAGCAGTTTTGCTTTCATTTATAATTTTCATTTGCACGGTGGAACAGTTTAATGGTGATAATTATTATGCTGATAAAGATTTACAAATGAAAAATAAGTGTTTTACATATTTGTCTTTTTAATGGAGCAGTTAATTTAATTATAAACTTAATTATTTTGATAAAAATTTTAAATAAAATTACATTAATTTGTTTTAGTTTTTTTTAAACTCCAGTGTCCTTCTTTTATATTGATTATCTTGACAAGGACGAAATTAGCTTTAAATTTATGGGATTTACATTCTTAAATATTGCTGATGAAAAAGTTGTCAAAATAAAACTTATCAAAGTTTTAGCTTGTCAAACATTTCAACAGAAAACTGATCCACAATGTTTTATCGACAAAGCTTTCTGAAGAGAACTGATCGATAAAGTTTGCTATAGAAAACTGATCAACAAAGTTTTCTATAGAAAACTAATCGACAAAGCTTTCTATAGAAAACTGATCGACAAAGTTTTCTATAGAAAACTGATCAAAAAAGTTTTCTATAGAATACTGATCGACAAAGTTTGCCTTAGAAAACTGATCGATAAATGTTTCTATAGAAAACTGATCAATAAAGTTTTCTATAGAAAACCGATCGACAAAGATTTCTATAGAAAACTGATCGATAGTTTTCTATAGAAAACTTTGTTGATCAGTTTTCTATAGCAAACTTTATCGATCATTTCTCTTCAAAAGCTTTGTCGATAAAACATTGTGGATCAGTTTTCTGTTGAAATGTTTGACAAGCTAAAACTTTGATAAGTTTTATTTTGACAACTTTTTCATCAGCAATTTTAAGAATGTAAATCCCATAAATTTAAAGCTAATTTCGTCCTTGTCAAGATAATCAATATAAAAGAAGGACACTGGATTTAAAAAAAACTAAAACAAATTAATGTAATTTTATTTAAAATTTTTATCAAAATAATTAAGTTTATAATTAAATTAACTGCTCCATTAAAAAGACAAATATGTAAAACACTTATTTTTCATTTGTAAATCTTTATCAGCATAATAATTATCACCATTAAACTGTTCCACCGTGCAAATGAAAATTATAAATGAAAGCAAAACTGCTAGACATGCTAGGCAAAAAACAACAACTGACTTAAACTAATAACTGCAAGCAGTAATGCTGCTGCAATTTTTCTACTTTTTTTATACGATTGTATTCAATTTACACAAAAGGCTACAGCAACTAACTAGCTTTTGAGTGCTCTGAGCGAAAGATATTAAAAAGATAATACCAATATCATCGTACAATGTATTATCACTACTATATATTATACGTTACTCATAAACACAGTTACAGATATATACTTATTTATAAACAAAAGTAACTAGTTATTTAGTTGTTGATAAAAGATCAGCTTTTGCAGATCGCCATAAACCAACAATTTTAAAGTAAAAATTTTAACTCTCATTCTCATTTGCAAAAGTTAAAAGATATTTTTGTTTTAGTATGAATGTTGCACACACAGAGAAATAACAAAAGTAGTGCGAAGGTCATTTCATCTTGTTTTTGTTATGATGCAACTTTTGCTGTTAATGCAGTTTTTTTCTTCTTTTTCTTTAAGTTGATTTTAGTTGTTTTTTTAAATTTGTAGTTTTTTTTAGCTGAAAGCAATTTGTTGTTAATTTTGAATTTTTTGGGGGAATTTGTAATTTCTGGTAGTTCATTCAGCAAATATAATTCATCTCAACATTGATGCCTATTTTATTCATTTTGATTTTAATTGTTGCTTTAAGATAACTTGCTACACATTCGATTGCTGTTGTTTGTTTAATGGTGCTGCTGGTGATACCATTTTATTACAAAATTTTCAAAATAATACATATGTACTCGATTAAAATAATTGATTTAATTGTACAATATAACAATGTCTGCAAAATTGTTAAATTTTTTTATAGAAAAAATATCACTTTGTAATTTTATTTTTTTTTAAACAATTTGTAAGTAATTAAAAAATTACCTTATATGTTGAGAAATTAAATTAAGTTATTAAAACTATTTTATTTATGTATATTTGAACAAATTCTATGTTTTTACTAAAAAAATACTGATCAAAACTTTTTATAAAAAACTGAAAAAACTTCAAGATCAAAAACTTTTGTAAAAAAAATGTTCAACAAAGTTGTCATAGAATACGAAACAACTGATCAACGAAGGTTTCTATAGTAAAATTTTCAATACGAACTCTGAACACAAAAATATAGAAAACTAATCATCAAAATTTTAGAACAAGAACTGATCAATAAGGTTTTTTTTTATAGAAAACTGATCAATAAAGTTTTCTGCAAGAAAAATTTTCTATGGAAAACTGATCAATAAAGTTTTATACAGAAAACTGATCAAGAAAGTTTATCTAAAGAAAACTGATCCAAAAGTTTTCTATAGAAAACTGATCAACAAAGTTTTTTATAGAAAACTGATCCACAAAATTTTCTATAGAAAACTGATCAACAAAGTTTTCTACTGAAAACTGGTCAACAAAGTTTTCTATAGAAAACTGATCAACAAAGTCTATTATAGAAAACTGATCAAAAAAGTTTTCTATAGAAAACTGATCAATAAAGTTTTATACAGAAAACTGATCAAAAAAGTTTTCTACAGAAAACTGATCAACAAAGTTTTCAACAGAAAGCTGATCAACAAAGTTTTCTACAGAAAACTAATTAACAAAGTTTTCTATAGAAAACTGATCAACAAAGTTTTCAAGAGAAAACTGATCAACAAAGTTTCTTTTAGAAAACTTTGATCAACAAAGTTTTCTATAGAAACTACACAACAAAGATTTCTATAGAAAACTTATCAACATAGTTTTCTCTAGAAACTCACCAACAAAGTTTTCAAGAGAAAACTGATCAACAAAGTTTCTTTTGGAAAAATGATTAAAAACTTTGATCAACGAAGTTTTCTATAAAAAAAAACTGATCAACAAAGTTTTCTATAGAAAACTGATCAATAAAATTTTCTATAGAAAACTGATCAACAAAGTTTTCTCTAATAAACTGGTCAACAAAATTTTCTAAAGAATACCGATCAACAAAGTTTTCTAAAGAAAACTGATCAAAAAAGTTTTTTAAAGAATACTGATAAACAAAGTTTTTTAAGAAAACAATCAAAAAAGTTTCTTTAAAAAACTGATCAACAACGTTTTCTATAGAAAAGTGATCAGCAATGTTATCTATAGATAACTGATCAACAAAGTTTTCTATAGAAAACTGAGCAAAAGTTTTTTATAGAAAAGCGATCAACAAAGTTTTCTATAGAATACTGATCAACAAAGTTTTCTATAGATAACTGATAAACAATGTTTTTATAGAAAACTGATCAACAAAGTTTTCTATAGAAAAGTGATCAACAAAGTTTTCTATAGAAAAATGATCAACAAATTTTTCTATGAAAACTGGTCAACGAAGTTTTCTATAGAAAACTGATCAATAAAGATTTCTATAGAGAACTGATAAACAAAGTTTTCTATAGAAAACTGATCTCATAAGTATAGATTTGTAATTAATAGAATTAATTATCATCAATATTAGTCTTGACATACATACACATACACAGATATAAAAATTTAACAAAAATACTAATTCAGGTCCTCAGTAAGTCAATCAATCTACATTTATACATATTATTAAAAACTAAACAAATTGGACCTTCATTATATATCATTTTATGACTAGAGTCAATAAAAACTTACACATGGGATTTTACTAAATGACTCAACTGTTGATCTGCATCATGTATGCTCTATTAACGATCTTCTTTAAAGTTTTTTCTTCAGAAATTTAAAAATAAATATTAAACTTTATCTGTTTTTTGCATTTCCTCTTAATTTTTATTTATTTTGCTCATCAAATAAATGACATTTTTGACAAGTTTTCATACATATTTTTTTCAAAAATTTACTTTATTTTTTAACCTTGATAATAACACGATCACTATAAAATATTATAACCCAAATACCACGATGCAAAATTCTTCGTTATAACAACAGAAAGTGTTTCTTTTTAAATAAATTAATTCAACAATAGTTGGTCTTTTAGGCAAAAACAAAACAATATAAATTGTTTAGTTTTGACTTTTGCCAATTTATGCACGTATTGTGGTAAAGAAATTAAATTGATTTTTAATTTTTAAACAGTTTTTAGAGATAAACCAGATAGATATTGATGGTATGTCAAAATTCAAATGAAAGATTGTGTTTAAGCTTTTAGGTGTTAAGTGGATTAATCACATAGGGTGTCAACATAAAAGGTTATATTGAAACTTTGCATGGCTCGACTGATTTGAAATTTTTGCGTATTTTTTACAACCAAGACGCAAGGCATCTAGTCCGTTGCGTGATTCTATCTGGCTATGGTTTCATTTCTATGAAGATGTTGTTTTAGGGCATTCTGTGGCGTATCTATAAACTAGCCTCTTAAGTCATTAAGTTAAACGTTAATAAAGTTGTCCGGCCTATTGTCCATCGCTTGTCGCTTGGCCGTCTTAATTGTAGAAGAGCTGTAAATTATAAAATCACCTGATTTTGATGGTATTACTGTTAAGTATTACTTCTTTGTTTTAACGTCTGTCAGAGTTGCATGTCTTTCAAGTTAATTTAAAAAAAAAAAAAAACAACTAAAAATCCTCCATGAAATCGATAAGGTTAATTAAAGAAAACAACAGCTATCATACATATCTTCTTAAAAAACTATAAAGTGAAGTGGCGGCATTATGTCTAGTTTTGTGGTAAAGTATATAATAATTCATAAATGTAATTATTTTATTACTTTTTGGTAAAAAATACACATTAGCAGTGGTTGCAAAAAATAAAAAAAAAAGTATCGACAAAAAAGTCATACATTGATGTAAGTGCTCACACTTAAAGACACACTTCAACTATTCATACTATACCTAGCTGTATAGTAAAGTAATTATTTATTTAAAAGTATTTCGTGTGCAACATCACTTTATGGGAGGTTAAACTGAAAAGGGTACAAATTTGTACAGTTTGTATAGAAAACTGATCGACATAGTTTTCTATAGAAAACTGAACAACAAAGTTTTCTTTAGAAAACTGATCGACAAAGTTTTCTAAAGAAAACTGATCAAGAAAGTTTTCTAAAGAAAACTGATCAACAAAGTTTTCTAAAGATCAACAAAGATTTCTATAGATAACTGATCAGCAAAGTTTTCCATAGAAAACTGATCAGCAAAGTTTTCTACAGGAAACTGATCAATAAAGATTTCCATAGAAAACTGATCAAAAAGTTTTCTTTAGAAAACTGATCGACAAAGTTTTCTATAGAAAACTGATCAACACCGATTTTATAGAAAACTGATCAACAACGTTTTCTATAGAAAACTGATCGACAAAGTTTTCTATAGAAAACTGACCGATAAAGTTTTGTAGAAAACTGATCGGCAAAGTTTTTAATGAAAACTGATCAAGAAAGTTTTCTAAAGAAACTGATCAACAAAGTTTTCTAAAGAAAACTGTTCAACAAAATTTTCCATAGAAAACTGATCAACAAAGATTTCTATAGATAACTGATTAGCAAAGTTTTCCATAGAAAACTGATCAGCAAAGTTTTCTACAGGAAACTGATCAATAAAGATTTCCATAGAAACTGATCAAAAAAGTTTTCTATAGAAACTGATCAATAAAGTTTTCTATCGAAACTGATCAACAAAGTTTTCTATAGAAATCTAATCAACAAAGTTTTCTATAGAACACTGGTCAACAAAGTTTTCTATAGAACACTGGTCAACAAAGTTTTCTATAGAAAACTGATCAACAAAGTTTTCTATAGAAAACTGATCAACAAAGTTTTCTATAGAAAACTGATCAACAAAGTTTTCAATAGAAACTGATCAACAAAGTTTTCTATCGAAAACTGATCAACAAAGTTTTCTATCGAAAACTGATCAACAAAGTTTTCTACAGAAATCTGATCAACAAAGTTTTCTACAGAAATCTGATCAACAAAGTTTTCTATAGAAAACTGATAAACAAAGTTTTCTATAGAAAACTGATAAACAAAGTTTTCTACAGAAAAGTAATCAACAAAGTTTTCTAAAGAAAAGTGATCAACAAAGTTTTCTACAGGAAACTGATCAACAAAGTTTTCTATAGAAAACTGATCAACAAAATTTTCTATAGAAACTGATTAACAAAGGTTTCTATAGAAAACCGATCGACAAAGATTTTTATAGAAAACTGATCAACAAAGTTTTCTATAGAAAACTAATCAACAAAGTTTTCTATAGAAAACAGATCAACAAAGTTTTCTATAGAAATCTGATCAACAAAGTTTTCTATAGAAAACTGATCAACAAAGTTTCTATAGAAAACTGATCAACAAAATTTTCTATAGAAAACTGATCAACAAAATTTTCTATAGAAAACTGATTAACAAAGTTTTCTATAGAAAACAGATCGTCAAAGCTTTCTATAGAAAACTGATCAACAAAGTTTTCAATAGAAAACAGATCGTCAAAGTTTTCTATAGAAAATGATCAACAAAGTTCTCTATAGAAACTGATCAACAAAGTTTTCTATAGAAAACTGATCAACAAAATTTTCTATAGAAACTGATCAACGAAGTATTCATTAGAAGAGTGATCAAAAAAATGATCAACTTTTGTTAATGAAAATTTTCAACAAAGTTTTCTACAGAAAACTGATCAACAATAAAGTATAGTAATATTTTCACATAACACAAAAAAGCCTTTTAAACCCTCCCTCGTTTGTCCACAACTTTGTATGCATTACTTGCACAAAAGGGTATAAGTAAATGACTTCGCTAGTACTTACAATTGTCTTGACTGACGCTTTGAATGACTGGCAGGCAGGGATTGTGTTTGTTAAACATTATTTGTTGTTAGTTTTTGTTGTTGTTTAAGCCCTCTTCTTAACAAAAGTATTTTTTTTTTATTTTATTTTAATTTTTCTTTGTTGTTGTCAATCACTTTAATAGCTTTATTAGTTATTAGTACGAGTGTGTATATTCAAAATTTATGTGTTGTTGATTCTTTTTTTTTTTGCCAGCTTCAGTTTATTTTTTATTAGTAGTTGTTCACTTGAGTGATTTTTATACTTTTTTTTGCTGATTTTTTTTTTGTTGTTGTTTGTATTATTGTCTTGTGTAAATTAATAGACTAAACTAGCAAAAAATACCCTTAAGTAGTTGTAATTGATGTAATCATTTATAAAAATTTATTTAATTGTTTTGTAAAAAAAAGTGTTTACAAAATAAATATTTTTAATCATTTAATATTTTGCTGTTTAGAGAGAAAAATACTTTGTTAATAATTAGTTCCGATTGAGATTGAATAAATATTGGTTTTTGATTTAGAGATTATAAATTAAAGTTGTGGTTTAAAATTTGTTACATTCAGTTTATTTGTTTATGTAAACTAAACGAAGCAAGAACAATACATAAAATATGAAGCTGTGTGATGTTATTATCAAAGTTAACGGTAGTCAGGGATGGAAAGTTGTTTGTGATGAAAAATTAAATTAAAAAAACCTGTAGCGAATGCAACTGATTCATTTGAAGCAGAATTGGCAGAAAAAACGACATCGACAATATGTTGCAATACCTGTTAAAAACTATTAAGAGAGAAGTGGGTGGAAAGTCTCTGGAATAAGCTTCACCTCCAGAACAAGAATGCTATAAAAATACTTTGTTCTGTACTTTGTGGGATCAAAATTGTTGTATATATTCTATTCTGCTAAAACCTAGGCAGATCAAGAGCATTATTTGCCTCTCTCTTTTGTTCAAATTTTACCTAGTCCATTCAACATTTAGTAGAGATTTTGGTTCCTATAAAACTTGTTTAATGGAGACATCACATAGAGGATAGGCACACCGGTACTGGGCGATTATTTGGAGAACTATAGGTATTAAATGGGGTCTTAGTCCTACTATGACAAATTGGCTTTATAAAAGTGTAATTAGACCAATTCATCAATGTATACTGGACACAGTGGAAGACTTAGAATATGTCGGAAACTTTGAAACGCTGATCCCAGACAGAATGTCTAGGTCAAGCGGAAAACTAGAGCAAATACCATTAGGAATCCGGATGGCTCTTAATTGGGGACAAAGTGGTCCTGGGGTTCTATATTGAAGACCCAGAAACAGAAATATATCACCGTTTACCTAATCATAACACAAGCTTCCAGGCAGAAGTCCGAGCAATAACGGAATGCGTAAATTGGGTTAGAATAAATATGGGGCCCACAGCCCATAATATATTTACCGACCGCCAGAAGACAATTAGGGCGATATCAGGTGATAGATCTACATTTACGATCTTATTGGATTGTAAGAAAGCTTTAACTGAATACTCAGAGGTAAGGTTTACATCATATGCCTACCAGGCCACTCGGGAGTAGTCGGCAACGAAAGGGAGAATGTAATAGCTGTAAAGGGTAGGGAGCTCGAGGTAGTTAAACTGACAAACGCAAAACCATTTGACGCAACAAAATCTGAATTAAAAATATGGGTGAGACATAAGACCTCTTGGAATAATAAAACGGTGGGTAGAACCACAAAGATCCTATGGGGTGATCCTAATGAGAACAAGACGAGAAATCTACTCAAAATGAGCAAGTCTGATGTTAGTATGATGGTACGTATTCTGAGTGGACACACATGATTACGAGCACATCTATACAAAATTGGCCGTGCGGTGGAGAGGACAGTGAAACTCTGGAGCACTTTCTTTGCCACTGTCAGGTATTCGTTGAAGTTAGATCTAAGTATCTTGAAAGTGAAGATATTCCGGAAATAACATTCCTGACTAACACTGATTGGGAAATTTTCATTAAATGGTGCGTTTTCATTAAAAGGTGCGCACAACAGGCCCGATAGTGGCCTAGGTGTATTTCTTCGTATTTGATTTAATATACATCCTCCTATCAACCTAACCTAAAACTTGTTTACCTCGAATTTCATTGCTATATTTCAGGGGACTACTTGTTTTGGGGTTAGGTGTAATCCTGAACCTATATTAATCATTTTTATTGCCTATATGAGTAGAGAATATTTGTGGAAAATTTCAGCCCTATAGTTCCTCCCTTACGGATCTCATCGTGTTTTCAACAGACAGACAGACATACAGACAGATAGACAGACGGACATAGCTAGATCGTCTTAGAATCTAATAAGGAACCAAAATATGTTTACTTTCGATGGGTTACAAACGCAAAGAATAACTCAATATGGTCGCATCTTTTCTGACGGTAGAGTCGAGAGAAGAGACTTCGAATCTTACTCGTATCGAAAATTTTCAACTTTCTAAGAAAATATCCAAAATTATGAATGAAAACGTAACAATCTAAAAATTATATTAACAACAAAATTTAACGTATTTGTATAAAAAGTACTAAATACAACAAAATGTATAAATAAATTTATTTAAAAGATTATAAAGAGTGTTCCAACTGTTACACATTCTATTGAGAAAATTTCTTTTAAAAATCACTCTTTTTTTTTGAATATCAATTTAAACTGCAGCGAAAATAATTAATATTTAAAAAACCTGTTTTTAACGATTTCTTCTTGAAAAACTACGCCATGAAGCTTTGGGTAATTATAAAGCTTTTAGCTAAAATTAACATACGTTATCTTAAAACCCTGTTTTTAATTTTGGCATTTCTTTTTTTTTTTTTTTTTTTTCTTCATTATTTTTTACTTTGACATTGACTTACATTTTTGCACATTTGCTTTCTTGATTAACAGCTTTTTCACTTTTATTTTAAAGCAGAAAAAAAACGAGAAATAACAAAAACTGATTAAGTTTTTGTAAATATTTCCCATAAGATGATTAAAGAAAAAAGAAACAAAATTAAAATAAACCACAAGAAAGATAAAAATTTCAGACAGTTTGCATATAAAAAAAACGCCAATCAAAGCAAAAATTATGTAAAACTATACGTATAATTATAACAACAATAACAATATGAGGTAATATAAGATAACTCATCAAATCACTTTTACAATAATAACAAACGAAGAAAAAAAACCTAATTTAAAAGTTATGAATATAAACAATGAAAAAAAAAATTAAAAAAAACCAATTCAAATGATGAGTTTTTAAACGAACTCATTATTAATTTATATGGTTTTTTTAAATAAAATCATATTTATATATATTTAAAACTTATTAAAATTGTTTAATAACATTTAATAAAATGTTTTAGTTTGTGTTTATTTTGTATTTATAAATAAAACTTCTAAGCAAAACAAAAGACTTAAGCTACAAACTTTGTTGTTAGAGCGTGGAAATTGCAGTTGAAAAGTTTATTGATTTGTTTTTGTTTTGGATGTCAACGTTTTTGATATTGTTTATATTTTTTGTTTGACTAGAAGTTAATAATATAGTTCTGTGTGTGTGTTTTTTTTTAAACTTTATACTTTATTGTTTTCTTTTTTATGCTTAAATGTTTTTAACGTTTCGTTAACAAACTGCTCAGTGTTTTCATTCATGCGTTTAAATTTTAAGTTTTTTTTTTTTTAATTTTATTAACCTTTATTACTATTTTGTGGTTATTTTATATATTTTGTAAAAGTTTCTTACTTTATTTACTATATGTTTTTTATTATTAATTAATATTATTAATTTTATGTTATTTTTATTTTCAAATTTTGTTTATAGTACTTTTTTAGTATTTATTTTGGTAATGATTGTACAATATTTTAATTTTTTATATTAAACGGTCTAATTATTAATGCTTTTTATAACATAGGTACATATACGATAAATGATTAATGTGTAGTATTTGTAATTTCAAAAATATTTTGATAAAATAAAAACTTATACCTAACGGTTCACAGTGATACAATTTCGAAAACATATATACTAAATATATATGCTAAACCGATATAAATAAAATTGGTCATAACCAGAGGTAAGGTATTGTAAAGTTTTCCCCTTCGTATAGAGATTCTACTAAGATCACTTTTATGTTTCCTTGATATAACAGAATCAGAAACAACCCAGCTAGCATTTTTTGATCACATTCGAGTCATTTATGACTCTTCTGCATGATTAAAATTATCATATATGTGCTCATTTTCTGATAAAAAATGATACTTTCGTGGGGAGAAAATGGTACCCTACCCACGACTCTTCTAAACGAGTCTTTTGTGAGCCCCATTTCTGATCAATTCTGACTCATTTTTGAATCTTTTTTTGGAGTCATTAATGACTCGAATTATTGGTCATTTTAGAGTTATTTTCGAATCATCTATATGTATATATAAAATGAATGTGTGTTTGTATGTTTGTTTGTTTGTTTGGACTTTATAGACAGCTAAACGGCTGAACCGATTTTTCTGAAATTTTCACAGTCTCTTCCTGTATGTCTCAAAGGAATTATAGGATACTTTTTACATCAATATTTTAGGTGGGCGACATGCCACGCCCACATACAAAATAAATATTAAAAGTCGCATATCTCAGAAACTGCAAGAGCTACAGTCCTCAAATTTTGTATGCAAAACTTTGATGTCCATAAGAATATTTTTGGATAAAATGGGCGGAATGGCGAGGCAGGTGGGCATGGCACCTTCCATATGAAGAAAATCTTAAATCAGTATATCTGAGAAAATATAACAGTTAGAGTCCTCAAATTTTGTAGGACCCACTTTAGGATCAATATGACTATTTAAGGGAAAAGGGGCGTAATAGCAGTATGGGGCGTGGCACTCCCCATATGAATTAAATACAAAAATTCGCTCATCTGGGAAACTATTACAGTTAGAACCTTAAAATTTTGCAGAACTGTACCATCCATGTAAACATTTTGTGTAATAAATTTGCGGACTACCAATGGGGGGTGGGGCGTTCCTCCTCCTATATGAATAAAATATACAAAAATTCGTTTATCTAGGATACTAATAGAGTTAGCTTTTTAAAATTTTGCAAGAAGAACTTTAATATTCATCTGAACATTTTGGGGAAAAAGGGCGGACTTTTATCAGGGGGACTTGGAACCTCCCATATGAAGTAAATAGAAAAATTCGTATATTTGAAAAACTATTAGGGCTAAAATCCTCAAATTTTGCAAGAACAACTTTAACATTCATGTAAATAAATGGGCGTTGCCATTTGTCTAATAGACCTAAAATCTTAAAATTTTGCACGATGAAATTTAACATTTTCTTGAACATTTTGGGGAAAATGGACGGACTATCATTAGGGGGGTTGGAACCTGCCATATGAAATAAGTAGAAAAAATCGTATGTCTTGGGAACTATTAGAGCAAAAATCCTTTGAAGTCAATGTGAACATTTGGGTAATATATTGGCGGACTTGCAAATTGGAACCTTTATCATTAGGGGGGTTGGAACCTCCCATATGAATTAAATAAAAAATTCATATATCTGAAAAAATATAAGAACTAGAAAATTTTACATGAAAAACTTCGACATTTATGTGAACATTTAGAGAAAAATGGGCGGATTATTAATGGGATCTTGGGATCTCCCATATGAATTAAATACAAAATTTCGTACATGTGAAAAATTATTATACTATTTAATTTTTTCATAAGTTACAATAAAATCTAAATTAACGTTTGGAAAAATTGGCGAATTTGCAATAATTTGCGTGACATCCCCAAAAAAATTTATATCTGGAAAACTATTACATTTAGAATCTTCAAAATCGTAAAGTGTTTTTTTATATACATTGATTTTAGGGTAGCAAAGCACACTGGGTATAGCTAGTATTGTATATAATATAATAAATAAATTTATAAACAATCATATTTCGAACAGCTGGATGATCTACTTATGATTGCTGTACATTTTCTTATTGTTTTTCAAATAATCAATTTTCAATCATATAACGGAATCATTTTCGATTCATTTTGTAAGCGGTGAACTTATTAATCACTTTTGGATCATCAAAAGGTGTCAGAAATGACTCAGTTTACTGATTAATCACCCCACAATCTTCCAAATGCTAGTTGGGATACATGTTAACACAATTCTATATTCAAGCTGAAGTTTATAGTCACGTCCTGAATGCTATAGCTATCTGAGAAACTTCTCAAGTAGGGGGTTTATAACCAACATTGTGAATTTTCATCTTAAATGAGATATTAGAACTTAAAAGAGCTGTTGTCAGAACGGTTGCTTATGCTGTATATTTGAACTTTTCCCTAGAAACCAAAAGAAAATTAATTCTGTAGAATATCTGAATAGACTCTGAATATGGCCTGAATTGAAGATTGAAATCTGTTTTCTCAGAATAAAGACAAAAATTGTTTTCCTGGTTAAGTACTTAGGGGCTAATTCTGGACCGAATATTAAAAACGAGTTACCACATCGATGATAAGCTTAATAAGGAACATATGTAGCTGCTAGGAGCTATGTAGGACAACCATAGTCACGAAATGAGGACCTAGTCCTACTATGACATATTGGCTTTATAAAAGCATGATTAGACCAATTCTAGCTTATGATTTAATAATCTAGTTAACTTGTTTGGACCATCAATGTATACGGGTTTATATATGTATATGATATGTGATTTTCCAAAAGAGGGGTTATATGGGGGTAGGAGGTTAGGTTATGGTCCTATCCTTATAAAGTTTGGTAGAGGGATTTATGCCTACATCAGTTATTTATGCCGAATATCATCGTGATATTAGTGTTTATAAGTGAATTTTGACCATCAAGTCATATTCTGAAGTGGACTTAGTATGGGGGATAGGGTCAAATGATGCCCGATCATTACGAAAATCAGCAGTATCATTAAGACTTATATATTTTGCCGAGTTTTGGTGCGATACAAGAACATTTAACATATTTATGAGATCAAAAGCGATATTCGGGGGGAACGGTTGTATGGGGGTTATACGAAATAATGGACCGATTTTAACCATTTTCAATAGGCTTCGTCCTTGGATCAAAAGTATGTGCCAAATTCAAACTATCTTAAAAAATGCGAACTGTAGAGTGTGCACAAGGTTTGCAAGGACAAACAAACGGACGGGCGGACAGACGGACATAGCTAAATCTGCTCAGAAAGTGATTCTGACCCGATTGGTATACTTTAAGGTAAGTGTAGGGCCAATATTTTTGGGTGTAAGGTATAAATATGTTAGCAGACACCCTATGAAACCCATTATACAGTGAATTCTCTATTTAAACTGAACTAAGTCTAAAACAATTTATATCCAAGAGAAGACAACCTCCATCATTTAAACATAATTTCAGAACCCATGTATAAAATTCCGAACTCATTTCAAATGCAACTCACTGTCATTCGCTATTTTATAGCTTTAAACTCTAAAAATATCTCGCAAAAAAAAAACGTAAACAAATAAATTTTTGTTTATACTAATTTGCATACTAGAGCAGGAATTTTTTTAAATCAGGGTCTTAATATGATCTGATGCCTCATAAATATGTAAACATTTTAAATTGGTAATGACCTTTAAAAAAAAATATGTAAAATTGATTTCACATACATATGTAAATGAGATTAATATAGGCCAGAAATTTATAATTAAGCAGAGAATTTTTTTTTTGCGAAAAAATTAAAAGAAAATTTAAAACAGGTTTTTAAGGTTTATCTAAAGTTTAGTAGATAAAGGTTTTCTATAATAAAAACAAAAGTAAAAAATAAAAATTTTGTCAAAAAAAAAAAATTTAAAAAATCCAACAGATATTTGTTGGATGATTTCAATGGTTCAGCTTGACTTAATCTTTTGTTTTATTTATAAAAAAAAAATATAAAATAATTTGTTGTAAAAGTTCAAAAGTTAAGAAAACGTTAACTTTTTAATAAGCACCAATAGCATGCATGCAAAAGATTAATGAATTGGAAATATTAAACAACAACGACAACAAAGCCGAAAACTCAAATATTTTTTCTTAAGCAAAAAAAAAAACTAAAATTTTCGTTTGCTATAATTATGTAAATTTTGTCAAAATACAGAAAAAAAAACTATTAAAAAAATATTATTGCAAAAATACAACATAAAATCACCACTAATATGTTTTTTTTTTATTAGTGAGGTCTGCAACGATGTAAAAGATTTGTGTAGATATTTGGTTTTAGTCTGAAATTAACAAAATCAAAAAACACATGCAGAAAATATGTATAATAAATTATAATAAAAAAATTTACTCTGCTGCTAACTGCTGATCTGCTTTTAGTTTGTGCAAAATATTTAAAAAAAAAATTTTGTTAACAAGTTTTTATTTTTTTTTTTTATTTTTGGTTAAACCATTTTATGAAATTTACTCCATATGCAGAAAATAAATAAATATGTGTGTCATATACATATTTTTAAATATTTATTTTTGTTTATTTTTTGTAAGATTGTAACACTAGCAGCAAACTAGTTAATAATTTTTTTTTTTTTTTTTTTTGCTTAAAAATATATAACAGCATCTTAGTTTTTGAATTTTATTTTTATAACAAAATGGTCTGTATAAATATTGCAGATATAGATAGACATGCGTTCAATACAAATAGATTAAAGATTATAAACCAATTGACTTCATCAGAGTTTTATTAAGCTAAGGAAGTTTTTCACAGCCAACTGGTTGCATTACTTAACATTCTTCCTAAATTTCATTAAAATCTTTTAAAGTTGGGAGTTATATACATATGTATGTTTGTATATAGTATTAAAAACACTAATCTCCATTTTTTCGCAAACTAAACTAATCTCATCTAAATCCAAGTTAGAGTGTTATATTCCACTATGCCGAATCTTAAATACCACCAGCAAAGTATTTTTTATTAAATCTCCTAAGTTTTATTTCCGTAGTGAGGGTACTAACATTTTTGCATATGTGGACTTAATTTTATAACAATGGCTTTGTTTATCAATAAAATATGTGCGTTTAAGTGATTTTCGAAAGAGTCGAACGTTATCCCGATAGCTTTATAATTCAATGACATACATATATGCGTTTAAGTGATCTTCGGAAGTGGACCTTATTGGGAGCTATGACCAATTGTGGACCGATACAGATCTACGTTGGTAGTATGATTTCTGTTCATATTATTATTACGTGTATAAAATTTTGTGTTAATACCGATATATTTGAGAGAGTTATTAACGATAAACTAATTTGCGGGAATATGTACCTTTGTATGGAGAATATGGGAAATTTTGGATCAATTGTTATAAAAAGATAATGTGTGACAAAATTCATCGAAAATCTTTGAGAAAACTACTTAAGAATTGGGGAAAACAACGTAATTTTTTCGAGATAGTCTGAAATTTGTGCTCATAACTTTTTACGTCGTAGACCGATGTAGACCGATTTCAATACCAAACAGCTTAGGACAATATAAAACATTTTTGGTGAATTTGGTTGATTTTCTTTGCGTATTTTACAGAGACAGACAGACAGACAGATAGACAAGCATAGCTAAATAATGAGGCCTTATAATTATAAAATTCAGGAGGATCAGGCTAGTACAGAACTTGGTTTTGCAGCCTTTTGTCGAGATACGAATATATTAAACATAATTATGAACTTAAAAGCCCTATTCGGCGGGTTCAGTTGTATGGGGGCTATGTGAAATAATGGACCAATTTTAACTATTTTCAGTATTCTTCGTCTATGGTACAATAGAAAATCATGTTCGAAAATTCAGTGAATTATCTTCAAAATTGCGACCAGTAGTTTGATTACAAGGTTTAAAAGCCCTATTCGGGGGTTTAGTTGTATGTGGGCTAGGTGTAATAATAGACCGATCTTAACCATTTTCAATAGTCAAAATTGCGACCTGTAGTATGATTACAAGGTTTATATGGACGGACGGACATAGCTTAATCGAATGAAAATGATTCTAAGACGATTGGTATACTTTAAGGTGGGTATAGTATCAATATTATTTACGTTACAAATATCAGCACAAAGTGGTGTAGAGTATAAAAAAAGTCTTTGTTACATCTCAAGGGGGAGAAAAAAGTACAAACCAAGATTAATAGCGGGACATTTTGTAGATTAATTCATCTTATTATTATGAAAAATATATCATATATTATTGTTATAACTGGTGTAGGGTATTATATGGACGGCTTATTCCGACTATAATTTCTTACTTGTTTAAAATCATTTTTTCCTTGAGCTATTAAACACAGATTTGAATAAAAGTTGGGTACAAATCGTATATAAAACCGATTTTGGAAATAGTTTGATACTTTTTAAAATCGAACTTTTTCTTGAGCAATTGAACACAGACATGTGGCAAATTTAATCAAATACAGTACTGTAAAAGAACCTATAGATAGATATTTTTGAAGTAGTAGTAGATAGAATTTACTAGTATTCACTATAAAACATATTGAGGATAGTGGTATAATGATCGTATAGTTTGCAATACATCAAAATATTGATCGTAGACCCATAAAATAATTTATAAAATGTATCAGTCAGTCTAGACGCGTCTGTTTAAGGCACAAAAGTATCTAATATAAAAAAGCTAGGGAGTTTAAATTTTTTTTAAACGTTGTTTGGTTCACGATTTCACCAAAACCCCATACTAATATATTTGAAACACATTTAAATATTGGCCATGTCCGTCTGTATGTATTCTCCATTGATGCAGGTTGTTTGGTATTGAAAATACTACGTAAATATTCATAATTATGTTAACATCGTATATGAAAAGGGGCAATATCTATCCACAAGCTTAGAAATGCAATAAAAGTAACGAAATTAGACACTAATAAGGACTAAAATCTGTCTACCAAATTTCATGAGTATCGAGCCACATGTGACCCTAGTCCTCATATAAAATCAGAAAATTAATTTACCGTACATAACTGGTTTCATACCATGTAATTCTACACGAACAAGTTTTATCAAAACCAAAATCTCTTTATCAAATTTCATGAGGATCGGGCTACATTTGACCCCATACAATGTTCCTTCACAAAATTATTTGACGTTAAAAACTGACATAAAAATATCAGTAAATTGTCTTAAACAGTTCCGATAAGAAGTATTTTTGAATATTTTACTTTTTATAGTTCTTGTTTTAGTTAAAACAACTTTTGCTCTCTTTTAGTTGTAAATACAAGTATTTT
>NW_023995858.1:0-76768 GCF_015586225.1 Lucilia sericata
ACTTTTATGGTATCACTCAAAAAACCGATTTTTGTTTTAAAATAAAAGTGATCACATAATATTTGTTTTGCCCCTATCTCTTCTAGTTTCCAAGATAATTGAACTTTTATGTTTTCACTCAAAATATCGATTTTTGTTGGGAAGTGAAAGTGATCACAGAATATAGTTGTTTTGGTCCTATCTCTTCTAGTTTCCAAGATAATTGGACTTTTACGTTTTCACTCAAAATATCGAATTTTGTGGCAAAATGAAAGTGATCACAGAATATCGTTGTTTTGGTCCTATCTCTTCTAGTTTCCTAGATAATTGGACTTTTATATTTTCAATCAAAATGTCGATTTTTGTCGGGAAGTAAAAGTGATCGCAGAATATCGTTGTTTTAGTCCTATCTCTATTATGTTTTCACTCAAAATATCGATTTTTGTTGGGAAATAAAAGTGATCACAGATATTTGGACTTTTGTGTTTTCACTCAAAATATCGATTTTTGTTTGGGAAATAAAAGTGATCACAAAATATAGTTGTTTTGGTCCTATCTCCTTTGGTTTCAAGATAATTGGACTTTTATGTTTTCACTCAAAAAATGGATTTTGTTGGGAAATAAAGTGATCACAGAATATCGTTGTTTTGGTCCTATCTCTTCTAGTTTCCAAGATAATTGGACTTTTATGTTTTCACTTAAAATATCGATTTTTGTTGGGAAATAAAAGTGATCACAGAATATCGTTGTTTTGGTCCTATCTCTTCTAGTTTCCAAGATAATTGGACTTTTATGTTTTCACTCAAAATATCGATTTTTGTTGGGAAATAAAAGTGATCACAGAATATCGTTGTTTTGGTCCAATCTCTTCTAGTTTCCAGGATAATTGGACTTTTAAGTTTTCACTCAAAATATCGATTTTTGTTGGGAAATAAAAGTGATCACAGAATATCGCTTTTTTGGTCCTATCTCTATTAGTTTCCAAGATAATTGGACTTTTATGTTTTCACTCAAAATATGGATTTTTGTTGGGAAATAAAAGTGATCAAAGAATGTCGTTGTTTTGGTCCTATCTCTTCTAGTTTCCAAGATAATTTGACTTTTATGTTTTCACTCAAAATATCGATTTTTGTTGGAAAATAAAAGTGATCGCAGAATATCGTTGTTTTGGTCCAATCTCTTCTAGTTTCCAGGATAATTGGACTTTTATGTTTTCACTCAAAATATCGATTTTTGTTGGAAATAAAAGTGATCGCAGATCGCATGGTCCAATCTCTTCTAGTTTCCAGGATAATTGGACTTTTATGTTTTCACTCAAAATATCGATTTTTGTTGCGAAATAAATTGATCTCAGAATATCGTTGATTTGGTCCTATCACTTCTAGTTTCCAAGATAATTGGACTTTTATGTTTTCACTCAAAATATCGATTTTTCTGGTCCAATCTCTTCTAGTTTCCCGGATAATTGGACTTTTATGTTTTCACTCAAAATATCGATTTTTGTTGGGAAATAAAGTGATCGCAGAATATCGTTGTTTGGTCCTATCTCTTCTAGTTTCCAAGATAATTGGAGTTTTGTGTTTTCACTCAAAATATCGATTTTTGTTGGAAAATAAAGTGATCGCAGAATATCGTTGTTTCCAGGATAATTGGATTTTTATGTTTTCACCAAAAAAAATAGATTTTTGTTGGGAATAAAAGTGATCACATAATATCGTTGTTTTGGTCCTATCTCTTCTAGTTTCCAAGTTAATTGGACTTTTATGTTTTCACTCAAAAAATCGATTTTTGTTGGGAAATAAAAGTGATCATAGATAATTGGACTTTTGTGTTTTCACTCAAATATCAATTTTTGTTTGGATAATAAAAGTGATCACAAAATATAGTTGTTTTGGTCCTATCTCCTCTAGTTTCCAAGATAATTGGACTTTTATGTTTTCACTCAAAAAATGGATTTTTGTTGGGAAATCAAAGTGATCACATCACAACGTTGGTTTGGTCCTCTTCTTATAGTTTCCAGGATGATTGGACTTTTATGTTTTCACTCAAAATATCGATTTTGTTGGGAAATAAAAGGGATCACAGAATATCGTTGTTTTGGTCCTATCTCTTCTAGTTTCCAAGATAACTGGAGTTTTGTGTTTTCACTCAAAATATCGATTTTTGTTGGAAAATAAAAGTGATCGCAGAATATCGTTGTTTCCCAAGATAATTGGATTTTTATGTTTTCCTTAAAAAAATAGATTTTTGTTGGGAATAAAAGTGATCACATAATATCGTTGTTTTGGTCCTATCTCTTCAAGTTTCCAAGATAATTGGACTTTTATGTTACACTCAAAAAATCGATTTTTGTTGGGAAATAAAAGTGATCACAGATAATTGGACTTTTGTGTTTTCACTCAAAAACCCGATTTTTGTTGGAAAATAAAAGTAATCTCAAAATATCGTTGTTTTGGTCCTATCTCTTCTAGTTCCAAGATAATTAGACTTTTATATTTTCACTCAAAATATCGATTTTAGTTGGGAAGTAAAAGTGATCGCAGAATATCGTTGCTTTAGTCCTATCTCTATTATGTTTTCACTCAAAATATCGATTTTTGTTGGAAAATTAAAGTGATCGCAGAATATCGTTGTTTTGGTCTAATCTCTTCTAGATTCCAGGATAATTGGACTTTTATGTTTCACTCAAAATATGGATTTTTGTTGGGAGATAAAAGTGATCACAGAATATCGTTGTTTTGGTCCTATCTCTTCTAGTTTCCAAGATAATTGGACTTTTATGTTTTCACTCAAAATAATCGATTTTTGTTGGGAAATAAAAGTGATCACAGAATATCTTTGTTTTGGTCTTATCTCTTCTAGTTTCCAAGATAATTGGACTTTTATGTTTTCACTCAAAATATGGGTTTTTGTTTGGAAATAAAAGTGATCACAGAATATCGTTGTTTTGGTCCTATCTCTTCTAGTTTCCAAGATAATTGGACTTTTATGTTTTCACTCAAAATATGGATTTTTGTTGGGAAATAAAAGTGATCACAGAATATCGTTTTTTGGTCCTATCTCTTCTAGTTTCCAAGATAATTGAACCTTTATATTTTCACTCAAAATATCGATTTTTGTCGGGAAGTAAAAAGTGATCGCAGAATATCGTTGTTTTGGTCCTATCTCTTCTAGTTTCCAAGATAATTGGACTTTTATCGATTTTTGTTGAAAATAGAAGAGATCGCAGAATATCGTTGTTTCCAAGATAATTGGATTTTTATGTTTTCACTCAAAAAGTAGATTTTTGTTGGGAATAAAAGTGATCACAGAATATCGTTGTTTTGGCCCTATCTCTTCTAGTTTCCAAGATAATTGGACTTTTATGTTTTCACTCAAAAAAACCGATTTTTGTTGGAATAAAAGTGATCACAGAATATCGTTATTTTGGTCCTATCTCTTCTAGTTTCCAAGATAATTGGACTTTTAGGTTTTAGCTCAAAAACCCGATTTTTGTTGGAAAATAAAAGTGATCACAGAATATCGTTGTTTTGGCCCTATCTCTTCTAGTTTCCAAGATAATTGGACTTTATGTTTCACTCAAAAACCGATTTTTGTTGGAAAATAAAAGTGATCACAGAATATCGTTGTTTTGGTCCTATCTCTTCTAGTTTCCAAGATAATTGGACTTTTATGTTTTCACTCAAAATATCGATTTTGTTGGAAAATAAAAGTGATCACAGAATATCGTTGTTTTGGTCCTATCTCTTCTAGTTTCCAAGATAATTGGACTTTTATGTTTTCACTCAAAAAATGGATTTTTGTTGGAAAATAAAAGTGATCACAGAATATCGTTGTTTTGGTCCTATCTCTTCTAGTTTCCAAGATAATTGGACTTTCATGTTTTCACTCAAAATATCGATTTTTGTTGGGAAATAAAGGGATCACAAAATATCGTTGTTTTGGTCCTATCTCTTCTAGTTTCCAAGATAATTGGAGTTTTGTGTTTTCACTCAAAATATCGATTTTTGTTGGAAAATAAAAGTGATCGCAGAATATCGTTGTTTCCAAGATAATTGGATTTTTATGTTTTCACTAAAAAATAGATTTTTGTTGGGAATAAAAGTGATCACATAATATCGTTGTTTTGGTCCTATCTCTTCAAGTTTCCAAGATAATTGGACTTTTATGTTTTCACTCAAAAAATCGATTTTTGTTGGGAAATAAAGTGATCACAGATAATTGGACTTTTGTGTTTTCGCTCAAAATATCGATTTTTGTTTGGATAATAAAAGTGATCACAAAATATAGTTGTTTTGGTCCTATCTCTTCTAGTTTCCAAGATAATTGGACTTTTATGTTTTCACTCAAAAACCCGATTTTTGTTAGAAAATAAAAGTAATCTCAAAATATCGTTGTTTTGGTCCTATCTCTTTCCAAGATAATTAGACTTTTATATTTTCACTCAAAATATCGATTTTAGTCGGGAAATAAAAGTGATAGCAGAATATCGTTGTTTTAGTCCTATCTCTATTATGTTTTCACTCAAAATATCGATTTTTGTTGGAAAATGAAAGTGATCGCAGAATATCGTTGTTTTGGTCCAATCTCTTCTAGATTCCAGGATAATTGGACTTTTATGTTTTCACTCAAAATATGGATTTTTGTTGGGAAATAAAAGTGATCACAGAATATCGTTGTTTTGGTCCTATCTCTTCTAGTTTCCAAGATAATTGGACTTTTATGTTTTCACTCAAAATATCGATTTTTGTTGGGAAATAAAAGTGATCACAGAATATCTTTGTTTTGGTCTTATCTCTTCTAGTTTCCAAGATAATTGGACTTTTATGTTTTCACTCAAAAAATAAATTTTTGTTGGGAAATAAAAGTGATAACAGAATATCGTTGTTTTGGTCCTATCTCTTCTAGTTTCCAAGATAATTGGACTTTTATGTTTTCACTCAAAATATGGATTTTTGTTGGGAAATAAAAGTGATCACAGAATATCGTTTTTTTGGTCCTATCTCTTCTAGTTTCCAAAATAATTGAACCTTTATATTTTCACTCAAAATATCGATTTTTGTTGGGAAATAAAAGTGATCGCAGAATATCGTTGTTTTGGTCCTATCTCTTCTAGTTTCCAAGATAATTGGACTTTTATGTTTTCACTCAAAATATCGATTTTGTTGGAAAATAAAAGTGATCACAGAATATCGTTGTTTTGGTCCTATCTCTTCTAGTTTCCAAGGTAATTGGACTTTTATGTTTTCACTCAAAAACCGATTTTTGTTGGGAAAAAATCTAGTTTCCAAGATAATTGAACTTTTATGTTTTCACTCAAAATATCGATTTTTGTTTAAAAGTGAACGTGATCACAGAATATCGTTGTTTTGGCCCTATCTTTTCTAGTTTCCAGGATAATTGGACTTCTATGTTTTCTCTCAAAATATCGATTTTTGTTGGGAATTAAAAGTGATCACGGAATATCGTTGTTTTGGCCCTATCTCTTCTAGTTTCCAAGATAATTGGACTTTTATGTTTTCACTTTGACTTTTATGTTTTCACTCAAAAAATAGATTTTTGTTGGGAAATAAACTAGTTTCCAAGATAATTGGATTGTTATGTTTTCACTCAAAATATTGATTTTTGTTTGGGAAATAAAAGTGATCACAAAATATCGATGTTTTGGTCCTATCTCTTCTAGTTTCCAAGATAATTGGACTTTTAAGTTTTCACTCAAAAAACCGATTTTTGTTGGGAAATAAGGTGATCACAGAATATCGTTGTTTTGGTCCTATCTCTTCTAGTTTCCAAGATAATTGGACTTTCATGTTTTCACTCAAAATATCGATTTTTGTTGGAAAATAAAAGTGATCGCAGAATATCGTTGTTTTGGTTCTATCTCTTCTAGTTTCCAAGATAATTTTACTTTTATGTCTTCACTCAAAAAATGGACTTTTGTTGGAAAATAAAGTGATCACAGAATATCGTTGTTTTGGCCCTATCTCTTCTAGTTTCCAAGATAATTGGACTTTTATGTTTTCACTCAAAATATCGATTTTTGTTGGGAAATTAAAGTGATCACAGAATATCGTTGTTTTGGTCCTATCTCTTCTAGTTTCCAAGATAATTGGACTTTTATGTTTCACTCAAAATATCGATTTTTGTTTGGGAAATAAAAGTGATCACAAAATATCGTTGTTTTGCTCCTATCTCTTCTAGTTTCCAAGATAATTGGACTTTTATGTTTTCACTCAAAAAATGGATTTTTGTTGGGAAATAAAAGTGATCACAGAATATCGTTGTTTGGCCCTATCTCTTCTAGTTTCCAAGATAGTTGGACTTTTATGTTTTCACTCAAAATATCGATTTTTGTTGGAAAATAAAAGTGATCGCAGAACATCGTTGTTTCCAAGATAATTGGATTTTTGTTGGGAATAAAAGTGATCACAGAATATCGTTGTTTTGGCCCTATCTCTTCTAGTTGCCAAGATAATTGGACTTTTATGTTTACACTCATAATATCGATTTTTGTTGGGAAATAAAAGTGATCACAGAATATCGTTGTTTTGGCCCCATCTCTTCTAGTTTCCAAGATAATTGGACTTTTATGTTTTCACTCAAAAAATCGATTTTTGTTGGGAAATAAAAGTGATCACAGAATATCGTAGTTTTGGAACTATCTCTTCTAGTTTCCAAGATAATTGGACTTTTATGTTTTCGCTCAAAAAATCGATTTTTGTTGAGAAATAAAAGTGATCACAGAATATCGTTGTTTTGCTCCTATCTCTTCTAGTTTCCAAGATAATTGGACTTTTATGTTTTCACTCAAAATATCGATTTTTGTTGGGAAATAAAAGTGATCACAGAATATCGTTGTTTTGGTCCTATCTCTTCTAGTTTCCAAGATAATTGGACTTTTATGTTTTCACTCAAAAAATTGATTTTTGTTGGGAAATAAAAGTGATCACAAAATATCGTTGTTTTGGCCCTATCTCTTCTAGTTTCCAAGACAATTGGACTTTTATGTTTTCACTAAAAAATGGATCTTTGTTGGGAAATAAAAGTGATCACAGAATATCGTTGTTTTGGTCCTATCTCTTATAGTTTCCAAGATAATTGGACTTTTATGTTTTCACTCAAAATATCGATTTTGTTTGGAAGTGAAATTGATCACAGAATATCGTTGTTTTGGCCCAATCTCTTCTAGTTTCCAAGATAATTGGACTTTTATGTTTTCACTCAAAAAAATGGATTTTTGTTGGGAAATAAAAGTGATCACAGAATATCGTTGTTTTGGCCCTATCTCTTATAGTTTCCAAGATAATTGGACTTTTATATTTTCACTCAAAAAATCGATTTTTGTTGGGAAATAAAAGTGATCACAGAATATAGTTGTTTTGGCCCTATCACTTCTAGTTTTCAAGATAATTGGACATTTTTTCACTCAAAAAATTGATTTTTGTTGGGAAATAAAAGTGATCACAGAATATTGTTGTTTTGCACCTATCTCTTCTAGTTTCCAAGATAATTGGGCTTTTATGTTTTCACTCAAAAGGTTCTATATAAAAGTTTGACTTGGCAGCGTAAAATGCTTCATACATACTTTGAATTCAAACAATGTTGTTTCACTCTATTTCATTTTACAACTCAAACGACAGACTAACAACCATAAAAATAGATGTTTTAGTGCAACTGTCTGTCCATCTGTCCGTCTATATTTCTAACTGCCATTTCTCATTTTGAAGAGGTTAAAAAGCTGTTGCTGTCTAGAAAAAATAAATAAAATAAAAAATGTATTCTGTTGGTTGGTAGTGGTGGTCTAAACAAATAGTGAATTTGTAGTCATAAGTTTTTCATTGCCCAGCAGTTTAAACAAGGAGTCAATGTATAATTTCAGATATTATTTTTTTTAATATCTAACTACTTGCTTGACTCGAAAAAATATACGAAAATTTTATTCGTAATTCATTACTATTCTCCTAAGTAATGCAGATGGTATGTAGTAGTCACTGAAAAATAAATTGTTGGGTAAGTAGGTACAAGCCAAGCTTTTGCTGTGATAGTATAGACTGAGTTATAGTCTACTCAGAGAGTCTTCCTAAATAACTAATCACCAGAGGTAACAGCAATAGTTCAACGTAATCATTTTAATCATGAACTGCAAGGTCATGTAGTTTCCTGTATATGTCTCTGGGTGAGTTTTTCGTTTGCTAGTATGCATTTAAATGACATTTCTATTGGGATAGAACATGGTGTATTTTATTTATGTCTTCTTGTGCATTTGTTGTGGCATTAACAAGATTTGTTGCGGAGTTTAGTTTTTAGTTTTTATTAAAAACTGAAACGAGAAATAACGAGCTCCATTTAAAACATATAAATTTCACATTTAAAATGATTCAAAAATGAATTTACGTTTCCTGTTTGTTTTCTTTTTTTCTAGTTTATTTTAAGACTATTTAATTTTTGAGAATATTATTGACTTTATAAATATTAGATGATATTAGAGAAGTTGGGAAATTTCTCTAAAGCTTCATATATTAAAATTCATTTAACTATTTCTATTGAGTTAGAAAGTTAGTCTAACATTAAACAAATGTTTATTCTTTTTAGCTGTTGATCAAAGTATTTGTAATCGTTTATAAACCTTAATACGTTATTCGAGATTATATCTGTTATTCTGCCTATTTTTCCCATTATATGTTTTATTAAGTTTATTTCCACTTTATGTATTTTAAATTCCCATTTCCCTTATGTTTTTGACATCTTCAACGTTTGTTTTACTCACTTGTGTATTAATTTTTTTGTGGCATTATTTTTTATTTCTACTTCCTCCAACAACAACTGATTTAAAATCCGATTTATTGTGATAAATCCATTTCAATCAATTACTAAATAAAGGGGAGTAACAAGAAGGGTGTGTGCTAAAGAGCGTCAAAGGAGAGAAAGTAAAAACAAATACATTAGATAAAAGGAAATGCTATTTAAATCAGATTCTACTCAACAATAAATCAATAATGCTTATTGTTGCTGTTGTTCTTGTTTCCATTTTTTTGTTGTTAATAACAAACAATAAAAAAAACAATCTTCCAAAAATATCTGTAACAATTTTTTTTTTATAGAGTAAGGCACTTGAAGCTTTACAGCGAAAACAAATACTTTTCTGTTTAAAATCTATAGATTTGCTTCCGTTGAACGATTGCAGGAAAAGAAACAAAACAACAAAGAAATTCAACCGGAAAAGGGTTGTGTAGATTTCAACAAAACGGCTGTAAATGGAGCACAGCATAAACACGCACAATCACACATAATACCATAAAAGAATCTGAGTTTGTCAATATAATCACGTCGCACAATTTATTAAATGCCTCCTTGTTCAAGTCTGTGTCAATAGTATTTTATGAAATATTTAAATCTTTTCGAGAAAAATCGGAAATTTCCATTAAACGTAAATTATTTTATATTATTAGCTTAGAAAACAAAGGTCTTAAGTCCATTTTTAATAAATAACTGGAAATTGGTAAATTAATATTTATTCGTAAATTGTTTTTGTTAAATTTGTAAAACTAAAGTTAGTACATTTAGACTATAAGCTGTTATTATGGAAATTGTGTTTTATTAGCAACTAATTAGATTGTTTTTCATGTTCAAATAAACACCTTGTTGTTATAAACTTTGGGGTTTCTTTTTCGAAATCTTCGAAGATAGCTTTATGTAGAGGGGTTCTGAGAATTCGTTACTGGCTTTTTAACCCTTTAACTAAAGAACCTGTATAATTAAAAATCGTTTAAAATATCTTAGGTTAGGTTAGGTTGGGTTGGTAGGAGGATGTATACTACATCAAATCCGAAGAAATACACCTAGGCCACTATCGGGCCTGTTGTGCGCTCCAATTCAAGAAAAAAAAATTGTTCACTGAATGTATTATTTTTCCATGTTCAGAAACTCAGTTTCCTGGACGTAATTCCTAAGAATCTTTCAATCGGTGTTGGTTAAAAATATCTTAATAAATAATTTCTTGGAATGTACAGATGTATGTCCTACTCTCTTTCCACAACTTTTTCAAGACACCTGATGATAGCGATAGCTTAAAGAAATTTCTCTGCGTTATATCGTAACGTTATTACCTCACTGGTAAAAAATGTTGTTTTCAAAAACAATAAACATGATCCACGCTCGCATTACATAGGACTACTAAACGGATCATGTTATCGAATAATGTTTACAGGCGAGTTGTTTAAGAATTACCTAAATGGATCATATACACCAATAATTCTTGCAGTATAATATTGCAGCTGAACTTTCTATTGTGGTTTTTATACTGTTAATATGCTGAGGACGCCATGTTACTCCAATATATCTGGCAATGCGGATAAACTAAAACTATTTTTCTATGAAAGTGAAATCGATACAATCGTCGGTATCTTGCTTTCATGCTTAGGCCAGATGTTTATCTATAACCACTTGCTTAATATCAAAGCTGACTTGGACTATTTGCAAAAGTAGTCTTTGGCCTTGATAAACTTTCAAAAAGAGACTTAGACTTAGAAATATCTGCTATAAACTATCAAATATTCTTGGATATTTGTATATACAACATTGTGGTGATCTTTTCGACATCACGGTTAATCAGAGAATGCTGGGTTGGTTATCGTATATATATATATATATATATATATATATATATATATATATATATATATATATATATATATATATATATATATATATATATATATATTCCCGGAAATTAGTTTATAGTTAACAACTCCCTCAAATATATCGGTATCAACACAAAATTGTGTATCGATCCACAATTGGTCATAGCTCCCTATAAGGTCTACTTCCGAAAATCACTTAAACGCACATACTTCATTGTCAAATAAAGCTATCTCGATAAAATTCGACACAAATATGTTGTGTGTCACTCTACGAAATTTTTTCCAGATAGACCCTGATTGGTCATAGCTCCCATATAAGGTTCACTTCCGAAAATCACTTAAACGCATATATTTCATTTAATAATAAAACTATGAGGATAATGTTCAACTTGAATATATTTTGTGTGCATACTACCAACATTTTTCTAGATCGGTCCATAATTGGTATTAGCTCCCATATAAGGTTAACTTATGAAAATCACTTAATACCACATAATTCATTAATAAATGATTATATCCGAACAAAATTCAACATGAGTGTATATAAATCATTCTGGTAAAATGTTTTAGAACTGGTCTATTATTGGTCACAGCGCTGATATAATGTCATCAACATCGTTTCAAAAATTATTTTATCGAATTAAGCTCATTAAAAGTATCGAAGTCGGAGTGAAACTCAACAGGAATATGGTCTGTAAATATACAAATAATTCTCCTAAATTTTCTGGCATCGGCAAGATCGGTCCATAAAAAGTCATAGCACCCATATAAGGCCCACATCCAAATATCACTTAATATACATTTTTCTGGATCATTATTAGTTCCACATATGCATAAATGTTAGTAACCTCACTACGGAAACAAAACTTGCTGGTGGAGGGTATTTAAGATTCGGCACAGTCGAATATCGCACTCTAAGTTGTTAAAGTTAATATTATTTAAGTCACATTAGTTGTATTCTATAATACTACAATTTCACTACCGAATAACTTCTAAAAAAGAACATAAACAATACATTTTGAGAATGACTTCAGAAGTAATGAATTTGGAATCAAATAAAAAGGACAACCCTCCTATGACAAGCCTGTGTTAAAATCATTACTTCTTCAGGTCTTTTTCAGTACTTCCATGGAATAAATTCTACTTATTTATCGCTTCTTTGGAAGTCATTTTTTTGCTGGGCTCTAGTTTTTTTCACACGGACATGGCTCTATCGTCATAGAATTTATTAAGGACCCAGAACTTACATATACTTTTGTGGGTCTATGACCAATATTTTGATATGTTGCAAACCAAGTGACAAAACCAATACACCCCCATCTTTTTTGATGGTTGGTTCAAAATTCTTAAAAAAAAACTGCAAAAATACATTTTGATAACGAGCAATATTAGAACCACTTAAGACAAATCAGTTTCTTAACCAAATCAAATCAGTTTCTTAAGTAAATAACAACAACAAAATATTCTCCTTATATTCTAAAGTATTGATTGTCCCCCATGGGTTATAAACAAATATACCAATTTCTACTCAGAGTTATCTTTGTGTATATTATTTCCACTTAATTAAATTTCTTAATAATTTATTTCTACTTTCTTTAATATAATTTTATCCGTTCTTTCAGTAGAAAAAACTCTTCACACAAAAATCCTACCCCATGCCCCCTTTCACCTGTTATTTTGCATTCATTTCCAAAATAAATATTAAGAAATCTATTCTTTAGAGAGTAAAAATTACTGGTATTTTAATAATTCACATGAAAATGTTTTCGTTTTGGTTTTGTTGAAATTCTTTAACTTAACTTCCTTTACCTTTTCAATATTGTTTTTGGTCATATTGATTTAATCGTTTAAATATGCTTTGCTATGTAAGAATTCTTGGTTTTGTGGAAAATTATGTCTTATTTAGAGGTGGAGTACCTGCCTGCAGATGCACGTACTGCTTTAGTGGACGAAGATTAATTAGAAAAGATTTATTTTATTTATTTGTTCTTAGGGATTTATTATTTCTTGTTTTTTTTTGTGGGCTTATGTTGAAGTGATGGAGTTTTATATTTAATTAAAGACAAATCGATTAGATTTTGCATAATTCCTTAAAGCAGTAGAGATTTTATTGTAACTGTTAGGGCATAAGATACATATGAATAATAAGTTATGCAGCTTATTGTTAAAATAAATTTTCTAATTTAATTATACTTTTTTTTTATTATGTTAAATTTAGGAATTTTATCGATTAATAAACTTTTTCACTTCAGTTATTTTGCTCCCTGTGTATATCGTTATTTATCTAAATGTAATTTCCTGTAGTTTATAAATATTTTTGTAAAACATTCCAAATAAAAATAAAATCAATAGCAGTTTTCCCAAAATACTAAAATCTAATAGTTGTAGTATTTAGTTTTAAACTACTTTTTTCAAAAATAAAAATAAAACAAATGTTAAAGTTGATTTTGATATCCTCTACAGCATGAAAAGGATGATGCTGTATTTTTTTTTTCACACAAACTAAAATTTTATATTACAACCCACTTCCCAACCCTTTGTAATAGATGCAAAATATTTCGTCTATAAATATAAAATGTTGCTCCGAAAAAAGCTATACTATACATATTTTCTAGGACACTTAAACATTTAAAAATACGGACGACTAGCAAACTACCCTACAGTTCCACAGATGTCAATGTATTACTTTTTGTTTTCACTACAACTGATCGGACTCCAATTTATGTATATTAGATTTAAATAGCACTTATAGGGCATATAAATGCTTCAAGTATCTCTTGCCAACCGGGACTATAAACTGGTGGAATCATTTTACTAGCGGTTTGGCCAGAAACCTTAACCTATATGTTGCAATCGAAACCGATAACCCACGGTATATTGTTTTTCGTCGGGGCTTTATTTTGTGTCGGTTATGGGAGAGCTATCTGCGGGACCACGTGATGGTTGTGCGTTCGTGGGAAGAGAATATTGGTTTAATGACTAAAGCACGGTGCTGTTGCCGAATCAACGGGACCCCGCATAGGAATGTAAGCTAAATATATGAAGAGGTTGTGTGGATCAAACCTTTATGAATGTATGTGTTGCAAGAGTAAGAACGGGCGGGAGCGTGTGGTCTCAGCTTGTGATCGAAGAATACCACTATGTACTTAGGCTGTCAATTCAGGGATCCCGTAAATCAATCTGAAAATTTTACACTTTAGCTTCCCTTAATAATAAATTTAAACTTTCTTATAAACTCTAATCTGAGATTAGTTATTTAAAACACTTGCAAAATTGCCATTCTCCCAATATTGGAACAAAACTGCAGTCACCCAAAGCTGCTGGGTAATATATAAAAATTCACATATTTACACCAACCAACATACAGAATACAAAACTTTACAACAGATTTAGTTACTCAAACAAGCTGTAGAGTTGTAATAAAACAACGAAATATAAAAAAAAACTAACCACAAAAAATATACCAATAACACTAAAATTCAAATATTTAAAACATCATAAACATCATCCCAGAGACATCAAGAGAAAGATAGAGAAATATTATGGAATATATAAAGCAGTTAGGAGGAGAGGAACATATGAACAAATACATCATCCTTAGAGCTTGAGTATAACGAAAATTCATGAGCTTTTATTACTTTTAACATCAAATTGTTGTATAAACGTCTTGATGTGGGTAATAATTTTATAGTGATGATTAAGTAGTAAATTCAGTGTATCTAGGTGTTCGCCTTTCATTATGTATTTTAAAAAATTTAAAATTTAATTAAATAATTTAATCTCATTTCTTACTTATTTCAATCTAATCTTAATTTGCATCCTAACATATAATTCTCATTTCGTTTAGAATATTTTTACAATAAATAGATGAGTTTTTGACAAATGATATTAATACTTTATTTAGTTTTTAAGTTTAGCTTTAAGTTACGGAGTGCTTCCCCTTTTACCTTTTTTTGGGGAATTTTATTTTAGAATTAACTTAATTAATGGATTTATTGTTATACAGTATATATCTGCTGTAAATATGTATAGTGCCTTAGTTTTAAAGTCCTGGGATAATACTGCTTAGTATGTAAGGAAAAATATTTGTAAGAATTTAATTTTAAGAAAAATGTATGTATGAAATTTTTGGGATGAATAAATAAATGTAAATGTAAATGTACAAATGATATTACCATAAGTTTTTAAAACTAAAATATTTAATGAAATGTTCTGAATTCAGTTATCAAGTACTAATCGAGCTTCAATAAAGCACATTTTGGAATAAATTCAGTTTTTTTACATTCTCAAATCTCAAATCAAGTATGAATTTGAGTTAAAATCAGACTGAAAATAATCGGATAGTTGATATTAAAAAATTTCGCAAAGATTTCAAATACCCGCTAGTTTACACATTGATTATAGACTATATTATAGACTATTCACTAGACTATAGAATAGGCTGTAAACTAAACTATAGACTAGACTATAGACTGACTAGACTAAAGACTGACTAGACTATAGACTGACTAGACTATAGACTGACTAGACTATCGAGTGACTAGACTATAGACTGACTAGACTAGACTATAGACTGACTATACTATAGACTGACTAGACTATAGACTGATTAGACTGTAGACTGATTAAACTATAGACTAGACTATAGACAAGACTACAGACTACACTTTAAACTAGACTATACTATAAATTAGACTATAGACTAGACTATAGACTAGACTATAGACTAGACTATAGACTAGACTATAGACTAGACTATAGACTAGACTATAGACTAGACTATAGACTAGACTATAGACTAGACTATAGACTAGACTATATTCTAGACTATAGACTAGACTATAGACTAGACTATATTCTAGACTATAGACTAGACTATAGACTAGACTATAGACTAGACTATAGACTAGACTACAGACTAGACTATAGACTAGACTATAGACTAGACTATAGACTAGACTATAGACTAGACTATAGACTAGACTATAGACTAGACTATAGACTAGACTATAGACTAGACTATAGACTAGACTATAGACTAGACTATAGACTAGACTATAGACTAGACTATAGACTAGACTATAGACTAGACTATAGACTAGACTATAGACTAGACTATAGACTAGACTATAGACTAGACTATAGACTAGACTATAGACTAGACTATAGACTAGACTATAGACTAGACTATAGACTAGACTATAGACTAGACTATAGACTAGACTATAGACTAGACTATAGACTAGACTATAGACTAGACTATAGACTAGACTATAGACTAGACTATAGACTAGACTATAGACTAGACTATAGACTAGACTATAGACTAGACTATAGACTAGACTATAGACTAGACTATAGACTAGACTATAGACTAGACTATAGACTAGACTATAGACTAGACTATAGACTAGACTATAGACTAGACTATAGACTAGACTATAGACTAGACTATAGACTAGACTATAGACTAGACTATAGACTAGACTATAGACTAGACTATAGACTAGACTATAGACTAGACTATAGACTAGACTATAGACTAGACTATAGACTAGACTATAGACTAGACTATAGACTAGACTATAGACTAGACTATAGACTAGACTATAGACTAGACTATAGACTAGACTATAGACTAGACTATAGACTAGACTATAGACTAGACTATAGACTAGACTATAGACTAGACTATAGACTAGACTATAGACTAGACTATAGACTAGACTAGACTAGACTAGACTAGACTATAGACTAGACTATAGACTAGACTATAGACTAGACTATAGACTAGACTATAGACTAGACTATAGACTAGACTATAGACTAGACTATAGACTAGACTATAGACTAGACTATAGACTAGACTATAGACTAGACTATAGACTAGACTATAGACTAGACTATAGACTAGACTATAGACTAGACTATAGACTAGACTATAGACTAGACTATAGACTAGACTATAGACTAGACTATAGACTAGACTATAGACTAGACTATAGACTAGACTATAGACTAGACTATAGACTAGACTATAGACTAGACTATAGACTAGACTATAGACTAGACTATAGACTAGACTATAGACTAGACTATAGACTAGACTATAGACTAGACTATAGACTAGACTATAGACTAGACTATAGACTAGACTATAGACTAGACTATAGACTAGACTATAGACTAGACTATAGACTAGACTATGACTAGACTAAGACTAGGCTATAGACTAGACTATAGACTAGACTATAGACTAGGCTGTATACTAGACTATAGACTAGACTATAGACTGACTAGACTATAGACTCACTAGACTATAGACTGACTAGACTATAGACTCACTAGACTATAGACTATAGACTGACTAGACTATAGACTGACTAGACTATAGACTGACTAGACTATAGACTGACTAGACTATAGACTGACTAGACTATAGACTGACTAGACTATCGAGTGACTAGATTATCGAGTATAGACGATAGACTGACTACACTAGACTAGACTAAACTAGACTATAGACTATTGACTATAGACTATAGACTATAGGCTATAGACTTTAGACTATATACTATATGCAGTGGACGTCCACTAGTACGAATTATATAGTGTCAGGCCCTTTCGTAATACCGAAAAATTCGTATTATTGAACAACACATTTTGTATGTTTAAATTCAAATAATACACATAAAATATTGGATTTTATTTATTTTTGTTTTATTTTTCATGAAAAATTACATAACGGAACAAAATATAATAAATGTGTATTATTTTAAATAAATTTCTTGTACATTTCTTGTACAGGCATAAAAGGGACATATTTACGTATATGAATTGTTAATTTTGAAAGTATCGTGAGTCCAATGGTTGAAATGAGATATATGTAGAAGGTTTTAAATTTTAATGTTTTTAAAAAGATGTGTGCCAAAGACAATTTGCAATTTACATATGTGTTCTAAAATGTATTAAAATGTTCAGATTACATAAAACTTTTATTAGAAACTTGAATGGAAATATTGTTCTCAGCAGAGTTATTGTCGGGAACTAATAAAATACTTTCCTCATTGGCGCTATCATCCAATTTAATTTCTTCTCTTGGGTCATCAAAATTCCAATAAAATAAATTAATAATACTAAATAATTGTTGATTTGTAAATATACATGCAGTAAATTGTGTGTATAGGATTTTTAAAAATACAAAACACTTGTAATAAATACAAAAAAACTTCAAAATTACTGAGCTTAAGGTGAATGATACGAAATAAAAAAATACAAACATAATAAAAACTTCATTCATACGTAAATAAAACCAAAATTCCCATAAAAAATGCGTTATTCGTACTATCGAACAGAAAAATTGTGACTTTATTCGTACTATAGAGTAGACAATGCAACAATTTTTCCATTCGTATTATTGGATATTCGTAATAAAGAGTATACGTACTATTGGACGTCCACTGTACTATAGACTATACTATAAAGACACTTTTTCTGACATTTTATAAATAGCCCACATAGTAATCAATAAATCAGTTTGTAGTCTATTGTAGTCTAGTCTATAGTCCATTCTAGCCTATAGTCTAGTCTATAGTCCAATCTATAGTCTAATCAATAGTCTCGTCTAGTCTATAGTCTCGTCTAGTCTAGTCTAGTCTATAGTCTATAGACTATAGACTATAGACTATAGACTATAGACTATAGACTATAGACTAGACTAGACTAGACGAGACTATAGATTAGACTATAGACTAGACGAGACTATTGATTAGACTATAGATTGGACCATAGACTAGACTATAGGCTAGAATGGACTATAGACTAGACTGCAATAGACTAAAACTGATTTATTGATTACTATGTGGATTATTTATCAAATGTCAGAAAAAGTGTCGAAAATGTCTTGGGTGTATTGTGGCTTCAATCATGTGAAATTTACGATACCATTAAGAGTTCTCGAAATAACGAATTATTTAAAATAGTTTCTAAATCAAATTTGATTTTTTTTATATTTGGTTTGTACTAACTTTTACAAAAAAAAGTTATTAACATTTTCAAAATTTTCTTTCAATTGCTACTACATTGAAAGTATAATTTTCTGCTTTTATAAAAATTAGAAATTATTTAAATATTTTTTATACTAATTTTGTTATTAGTTTAGTATTAAACTTAATTTATAAAAAAAAATACTTCTAAAAACCAATAAAAAGGAAAAAAAATAAAAAGTTTTTCGAAATTTTGTTTGCTCTGAAAAAAAGTATATTATAAATTCGGCCAATTGTAACATGAAAAACTTCTACTTTGTTTAATATTTAAAATCGAACTGAGAAAAACTAATCCACAATGACAACAAATTGCACTTGCATTTAAGCAGTTGTACAAAGTACTTGCAACAGCAACTAAAAGAAAAATCGAACTAAAAAAAAACAACAGCAACATTTAAATAAATACACGAATGAGTGATTAAGTGTGAGAAAAAAGGAAAAACTTTAAATAAAACTCAATACACAATAGGGTGGTGCTAGAAAAAATGCTTAATATAATAAATTTTTCAAGTAGTTTGAAGACCTACAAATATTTGGAAGTTATTCTTCGGATTTTTTTCATCAAAAAGATGCAGCTAATGTTTGTATTCTATGACAGATTCTTGAAAGCTCTAAACATTGAGATGACCCTAATATGTATTTTGTATATATAGTGAATCATTTACACATAAAAACTACAAATTTTATTGTAGATTGTGGTTGCTGCTGTATTCGCACTGCTTCTATTGCATCCAATCCATACATTTTGACTATTGTAAAGGATTTACTACTTTTTTCATCGCCTTCAGTTTTGTATGTTTTTTTTTTCATTCTCTACTACTAAAACATTGGGAATTGAGCTCATGTAAAGGTATTTTCAGACTACAATACTGAGTATTAATAGTTGTCAAAAATGTTTGTATCATAATACAATTTACTAGTCTAAATATAATTTGTAATTTGATTTTCAGAAGTATTACTGATTTTTTTGGCATACGGTCGGTATTCATAAATTTTTTAAAACAATTCAAAAACTTTTTATTTTCAAACGTATTCGGTATGTATTTTATAAATACAATAAAAAACAAACAAAAAGTGTAAAATACATTAAAAATAAGAACGAAAAGTGCATAAATAATTGAAAATTGGACAAAAAATATTACAAATATTATAGTGTAAACATAAAATGTATTTTTCGGATTGATTTTTTGAAAATGCGAATTATTTTCATAATATTTTTAATTTGAAGTGTGTTAATACTCAGTATTGTAGTCTGAAAATACCTTAAGTTGTAAGATCGTCATTACGAGATATTCCAAAAGGTCAGATGATTATATATTGATATTGACTGTATATCAGGAATAGCTTAACCGAGTTCCACAGAATCCAAAAGAGAGCATGGCTGATTTCCAAAACGTACCAATACAAAGTTTAAACACAATTTCACTGCAGTACTTAAATCTTGCACATGTAAACGCCTCAAACATTGCAACGTTGCTTGTCTTTATAGTCTAGTCTATAGTCCAGTCTATAGTCTAGTCTATAGTCCAGTCTATAGTCTAGTCTATAGTCCAGTCTATAGTCTAGTCTATAGTCTAGTCTATAGTCTAGTCTATAGTCTAGTCTATAGTCTAGTCTATAGTCTAGTCTATAGTCTAGTCTATAGTCTAGTCTATAGTCTAGTCTATAGTCTAGTTTATAGTCTAGTCTAGTCTATAGTCCTAGTCTATAGTCTAGTCTAGTCCTATAGTCCTAGTCTATAGTCTAGTCTATAGTCTAGTCTAGTCTATAGTCTATCTAGTCTATAGTCTAGTCTAGTCTAGTCTAGTCTATAGTCTAGTCTATAGTCTAGTCTATAGTCTAGTCTATAGTCTAGTCTATAGTCTAGTCTATAGTCTAGTCTATAGTCTAGTCTATAGTCTAGTCTATAGTCTAGTCTATAGTCTAGTCTATCTAGTCTAGTCTAGTCTATAGTCTAGTCTATAGTCTAGTCTATAGTCTAGTCTATAGTCTAGTCTATAGTCTAGTCTATAGTCTAGTCTATAGTCTAGTCTATAGTCTAGTCTATAGTCTAGTCTATAGTCTAGTCTATAGTCTAGTCTATAGTCTAGTCTATAGTCTAGTCTATAGTCTAGTCTATAGTCTAGTCTATAGTCTAGTCTATAGTCTAGTCTATAGTCTAGTCTATAGTCTAGTCTATAGTCTAGTCTATAGTCTAGTCTATAGTCTAGTCTATAGTCTAGTCTATAGTCTAGTCTATAGTCTATAGTCTAATCTATCTAGTCTATAGTCTAGTCTATAGTCTAGTCTATAGTCTAGTCTATAGTCTAGTCTATAGTCTAGTCTATAGTCTAGTCTATAGTCTAGTCTATAGTCTAGTCTATAGTCTAGTCTATAGTCTAGTCTATAGTCTAGTCTATAGACTAGTCTATAGTCTAGTCTATAGTCTAGTCTATAGTCTAGTCTATAGTCTAGTCTATAGTCTAGTCTATAGTCTAGTCTATAGTCTAGTCTATAGTCTAGTCTATAGTCTAGACTATAGTCTAGTCTATAGTCTAGACTATAGCCTAGACTATAGTCTAGTCTATAGTCTAGTCTATAGTCTAGGCTATAGTCTAGTCTATAGTCTAGGCTATAGTCTAGTCTATAGTCTAGTCTATAGTCTAGTCTATAGTCTAGTCTATAGTCTAGTCTATAGTCTAGTCTATAGTCTAGTCTAGTCTAGTCTATAGTCTAGTCTATAGTCTAGTCTATAGTCTAGTCTATAGTCTAGTCTATAGTCTAGTCTATAGTCTAGTCTATAGTCTAGTCTATAGTCTAGTCTATAGTCTAGTCTAGTCTAGTCTATAGTCTAGTCTATAGTCTAGTCTATAGTCTAGTCTATAGTCTAGTCTATAGTCTAGTCTATAGTCTAGTCTATCTAGTCTATAGTCTAGTCTATAGTCTAGTCTATAGTCTAGTCTATAGTCTAGTCTATAGTCTAGTCTATAGTCTAGTCTATAGTCTAGTCTATAGTCTAGTCTATAGTCTAGTCTATAGTCTAGTCTGTAGTCTAGTCTATAGTCTAGTCTATAGTCTAGTCTATAGTCTAGTCTAGTCTATAGTCTAGTCTATAGTCTAGTCTAGTCTATAGTCTAGTCTATAGTCTAGTCTATAGTCTAGTCTATAGTCTAGTCTATAGTCTAGTCTATAGTCTAGTCTATAGTCTAGTCTATAGTCTAGTCTATAGTCTAGTCTATAGTCTAGTCTACAGTCTAGTCTAGTCTAGTCTATAGTCTAGTCTATAGTCTAGTCTATAGTCTAGTCTATAGTCTAGTCTATAGTCTAGTCTATAGTCTAGTCTATAGTCTAGTCTATAGTCTAGTCTATAGTCTAGTCTATAGTCTAGTCTATAGTCTAGTATAGTCTAGTCTATAGTCTAGTCTATAGTCTAGTCTATAGTCTAGTCTATAGTCTAGTCTATAGTCTAGTCTATAGTCTAGTCTATAGTCTAGTCTATAGTCTAGTCTATAGTCTAGTCTATAGTCTAGTCTATAGTCTAGTCTATAGTCTAGTCTATAGTCTAGTCTATAGTCTAGTCTATAGTCTAGTCTATAGTCTAGTCTATAGTCTAGTCTATAGTCTAGTCTATAGTCTAGTCTATAGTCTAGTCTATAGTCTAGTCTATAGTCTAGTCTATAGTCTAGTCTATAGCCTAGTCTATAGTCTAGTCTATAGTCTAGTCTATAGTCTAGTCTATAGTCTAGTCTATAGTCTAGTCTATAGTCTAGTCTATAGTCTAGTCTATAGTCTAGTCTATAATCTAGTCTATAGTCTAGTCTAAAGTGTAGTCTATAGTCTAGTCTATAGTCTAGTCTATAGTCTAGTCTATAGTCTAGTCTATAGTCTAGTCTATAGTCTAGTCTATAGTCTAGTCTATAGTCTAGTCTATAGTCTAGTCTATAGTCTAGTCTATAGTCTAGTCTATAGTCTAGTCTATAGTCTAGTCTATAGTCTAGTCTATAGTCTAGTCTATAGTCTAGTCTATAGTCTAGTCTATAGTCTAGTCTATAGTCTAGTCTATAGTCTAGTCTATAGTCTAGTCTATAGTCTAGTCTATAGTCTAGTCTATAGTCTAGTCTATAGTCTAGTCTATAGTCTAGTGTATAGTCTAGTCTATAGTCTAGTCTATAGTCTAGTCTATAGTCTAGTCTATAGTCTAGTCTATAGTCTAGTCTATAGTCTAGTCTATAGTCTAGTCTATAGTCTAGTCTATAGTCTAGTCTATAGTCTGGTCTATAGTCTAGTCTATAGTCTGGTCTATAGTCTAGTCTATAGTCTAGTCTAGTCTAGTCTATAGTCTAGTCTAGTCTATAGTCTAGTCTAGTCTAGTCTATAGTCTAGTCTAGTCTATAGTCTAGTCTAGTCTAGTCTATAGTCTAGTCTAGTCATAGTCTAGTCTAGTCTATAGTCTAGTCTATAGTCTAGTCTATAGTCTAGTCTATAGTCTAGTCTATAGTCTAGTCTATAGTCTAGTCTATAGTCTAGTCTATAGTCTAGTCTATAGTCTAGTCTATAGTCTGTCTATAGTCTAGTCTATAGTCTAGTCTATAGTCTAGTCTATAGTCTAGTCTATAGTTGTATATAGTCTATAGTCTAGTCTATAGTAGTCTATAGTCTAGTCTATAGTCTAGTCTATAGTCTAGTCTATAGTCTAGTCTATAGTCTAGTCTATAGTCTAGTCTATAGTCTAGTCTATAGTCTAGTCTATAGTCTAGTCTATAGTCGTCTATAGTCTAGTCTATAGTCTAGTCTATAGTCTAGTCTATACTAGTCTATAGTTAGTCATAGTCTAGTCATAGTCTAGTCTATAGTCTAGTCTATAGTCTAGTCTATAGTCTAGTCTATAGTCTAGTCTATAGTCTAGTCTATAGTCTAGTCTATAGTCTAGTCTATAGTCTAGTCTATAGTCTAGTCTATAGTCTAGTCTATAGTCTAGTCTATAGTCTAGTCTATAGTCTAGTCTATAGTCTAGTCGTATAGTCGAGTCTATAGTCCTATTCTATAGTCTAGTCTATAGTCTAGTCTTAGTCTAGTCTATAGTCTATCTAGATCTAGTCTATAGTCTAGTCTATAGTCTAGTCCTATAGTCTAGTCCTATAGTCTCGTCTATAGTCATGGTCTATAGTCTAGTCTATAGTCTCGTCTATAGTCTAGTCTATATCAGTATCCTAGTCTATAGTCTAGTCTCTAGTCTAGTCTATAGTCTAGTCTTATAGTCTAGGTCTATAGTCCTAGTCCTATAGTCTAGTCCTATAGTCTAGTCTATAGTCCTAGTCTATAGTCTAGTCTATAGTCCTAGTCTATAGTCAGTCTATAGTCTAGTCTATAGTCTAGTCTATAGTATTTGGTCTATAGTATAAGTCTATAGTCTAGTCTATAGTCTAGTCTATAGTCTAGTCTATAGTCTAGTCTATAGTCTATGTCTATAGTCTAGTCTATAGTCCTAGTCTATAGTCTAGGTCCTATAGTCTAGTCTATAGTCTAGTCTATAGTCTAGTCTATAGTCTAGTCTATAGTCTAGTCTATAGTCTAGTCTATAGTCTAGTCTATAGTCTAGTCTATAGTTAGTCCATAGTCTAGTCTATAGTCTAGTCTATAGTCTAGTCTATAGTCTAGTCTATAGTCTAGTCTATAGTCTAGTCTATAGTCTAGTCTATAGTCTAGTCTATAGTCTAGTCTATAGTCTAGTCTATAGTCTAGTCTATAGTCTAGTCATAGTCTAGTCTATAGTCTAGTCTATAGTCTAGTCTATAGTCTAGTCTATAGTCTAGTCTATAGTCTAGTCTATAGTCTAGTCTATAGTCTAGTCTATAGTCTAGTCTTAGTCTAGTCTATAGTCTAGTCTATAGTCTAGCCTATAGTCTAGTCTATAGTCTGGTCTATAGTCTAGTCTATAGTCTAGTCTATAGTCTAGTCTATAGTCTAGTCTATAGTCTAGTCTATAGTCTAGTCTATGTCTAGTCTATAGTCTAGTCTATAGTCTAGTCTATAGTCTAGTCTATAGTCTAGTCTATAGTCTAGTCTATAGTCTAGTCTATAGTCTAGTCTATAGTCTAGTCTATAGTCTAGTCTATAGTCTAGTCTATGTCTAGTCTATAGTCTAGTCTATAGTCTAGTCTATAGTCTAGTCTATAGTCTAGTCTATAGCTAGTCTATAGTCTAGTCTAAAATCTAGTCTATAGTCTAGTCTATTAGTCTAGTCTATAGTCTAGTCTATTGTCTAGTCTATAGTCTAGTCTATAGTCTAGTCTTATAGTCTAGTCTATAGTCTAGTCTATAGTCTATGTCTATAGTCTAGTCTATAGTCCTAGTCTAGTCTATAGTCTAGTCTATTAGTCTAGTCTATAGTCTAGTCTATAGTCTAGTCTATAGTCTAGTCTATAGTCTGTCTATAGTCTAGTCTATAGTCTAGTCTATAGTCTAGTCTATAGTCTAGTCTATATTCTAGTCTATAGTCTAGTCTATAGTCTAGTCTATAGTCTAGTCTATAGTCTAGTCTATAGTCTAGTCTATAGTCTAGTCTATAGTCTAGTCTATAGTCTAGTCTATAGTCTAGTCTATAGCTAGTCTAGTCTAGTCTATAGTCTAGTTATAGGTCTGTCTATAGTCTAGTCTATAGTCTAGTCTATAGTCTAGTCTATAGTCTAGTCTATAGTCTAGTCTATAGTCTAGTCTATAGTCTAGTCTATAGTCTAGTCTATAGTCTAGTCTATAGTCTAGTCTATAGTCTAGTCTATAGTCTAGTCTATAGTCTAGTCTATAGTCTAGTCTATAGTCTAGTCTATAGTCTAGTCTATAGTCTAGTCTATAGGCTAGTCTATAGTCTAGTCTATAGTCTATTCTATAGTCTAGTCTATAGTCTAGTCTATAGTCTAGCCTATAGTCTAGTCTAAAATCTAGTCTATAGTCTAGTCTATAGTCTAGTCTAAAATCTAGTCTATAGTCTAGTCTATAGTCTAGTCTATTCTAGTCTATTGTCTAGTCTATAGTCTAGTCTATAGTCTAGTCTATAATCTAGTCTATAGTCTAGTCTATAGTCTAGTCTATAGTCTAGTCTATAGTCTAGTCTATAGTCTAGTCTATAGTCTAGTCTATAGTCTAGTCTATAGTCTAGTCTATAGTCTAGTCTATAGTCTAGTCTATAGTCTAGTCTATAGTCTAGTCTATAGTCTAGTCTATAGTCTAGTCTATAGTCTAGTCTATAGTCTAGTCTATAGTCTAGTCTATAGTCTAGTCTATAGTCTAGTCTATAGTCTAGTCTATAGTCTAGTCTATAGTCTAGTCTATAGTCTAGTCTATCTAGTCTATAGTCTAGTCTATAGTCTAGTCTATAGTCTAGTCTATAGTCTAGTTTATAGTCTAGTCTATAGTCTAGTCTATAGTCTAGTCTATAGTCTAGTCTATAGTCTAGTCTATAGTCTAGTCTATAGTCTAGTCTATAGTCTAGTCTATAGTCTAGTCTATAGTCTAGTCTATAGTCTAGTCTATAGTCTAGTCTATAGTCTAGTCTATAGTCTAGTCTATAGTCAAGTCTATAGTCTAGTCTATAGTCTAGTCTATAGTCTAGTCTATAGTCTAGTCTATAGTCTAGTCTATAGTCTAGTCTGTAGTCTAGTCTATAGTCTAGTCTATAGTCTAGTCTATAGTCTAGGCTATAGTCTAGTCTATAGTCTAGTCTATAGTCTAGTCTATAGTCTAGTCTATAGTCTAGTCTATAGACTAGTCTATAGTCTAGTCGATAGTCTAGTCTACTCTTTTTTTTTTGATATGGGGTGCGGAATCTTCATAGATATGAATAATTATCCATTATGTGAGATTCAACTATGTTTTGCGTCAGCTACTCACTAAACCGCCTTCCCATCGTCATCAGCAATCCCCGCGGAACTGCCTTTAGGTACTACGTCGCGGGGCTGGTCAGCATTTAAGCTGTCTCCTGCTGTATAGTGCTTGCTCTATGCGCTTTTCGAATTTTTTCTTCCATTTATAGCATGGCTTTTATTTCATTTATGAAGGTTGATATTAGCAGCCATTTTCTCTCTGATGCTAACATGACATCTATTACATTTTGCGGGTTGATATTGTCACCTATTTCAGTCTCCAATACTCGTCTCTTGTCATTGAATCTTGAGAATTTGAAGAATACGTGTTCTGCGTCCTCCGTCTCCATACAATTTGGACAATTCGGTGAGTCATCATGCCCACATTTGAATAGATACCCTCTATAGCCACCGTGATCTGACAGAAATTGGGTAAGGTATAGTTCACCTCCCCGTGTTTGCGGTCAATCCATTTTTGAATTACTGGGATTAGCCTGTACGTCCATCTTCCATTTTGAGTGTGTTCCCACCTTCTTTGCCATTTAATCATGGTTTCGTTGCGCTCTAATAACTTTCTTTCTCGTCGATTCTCATTTAGATTAGCTTTCTTCGCTGCATAAAGTCTATACAACTCATCAGCTGCTAAGTCTATTGGGATTATTCCTGCTATTACACATATTGCGTCTGAGGATATAGTCCTATATCAACTGCATACTCTTAGGCAACTCTGCCGAAATAAGGACAGTACGTTTTTGCGAGATGATTACATTAAACGACTTAGGGCCTTATTTACTCCTGCAGCCTTTTTGCATGCATACTCCATGTGATTTTTGATGTTGAGTCTTTCGTCAATCATGACTCCGAGGTATTTTATTGCCGCAACAGATTTGATATCTACAGCTCCTACTTTACAGTTTCATGTTTTCTTCGACTACTGATAAGTACAACTTCGGTTTTATGGTCTGCGAGTTCCAGCCGGACTTCTTAAGCCATTTTTTTATGATCTTGATGGTGTCGTTTGAGTACATTTCTACTTCATCTAAGAACCGTGCTCTAACTACAATAGCGATATCGTCTGCGAATCCGATAATACTAGCCACTTCGGGTATGTCGAGCTCTAGCACCTGGTTATACATAATGTTCCACAAAAGAGCGCCTAGAATTGACCATGTGGAACTCCTGATGATGTTTCGTATTGTTGCATTCCAACATCGGTTTCATAACAGAGGGTTCTTTCTGTAAAATAGTCACTTATTATCCTAATTATATAACTAGGAACATCAAGGTTTTCGAGAGATTGCATAATATGGTTCCACCCTGCGCTATTAAATGCGTTTTTATATCCAGGGTGATAATCGCACAGTATTTTCTATTCATGCCCTTTAAATTTATTGCTCTTTCCGCCATATTTATCACAGAGCTAATTACATCTATTGTCGAGCGAGCTTTCCGAAATCCACATTGTCGCTCGGAGAGTCCTTCTATTCTTTCTACTGCTGGTAGTAATCTATTATAAATTATCCTTTCCAGGACTTTCCCAATAGTATAAAATAAGCAAATTGGCCTGTAAGATGAAGGCTCATCGAGTCTCTTATTTGGTTTGGGTATCAGAACAAGCTTCTGTTTTTTCCAAGCAATAGGGAACTTTCCAGTTCGTAGGCAAGTGTTATACATGTTTGCAAACACCTCCGGTTTGTCTCTCTGGGCCATTTTTAGTGCTATGTTAGGTATTCCGTCTATGCCAGGAACCTTTGTGTCACCAATCTTTGAGCTGATTTCAATTAATTCCTCTTCTGTTACTTCCTCTATATCGGTTTCGATATGTCTGAGCATCTCCTGATATGGTGTGCTTTTGGAAAGAGGACTTCGACTATTCTTCCAAAGAGCTGGGGGCATTTCAGCTGGGTTGTCCTTTGGCCCTTAAGACGTGACATTACAATTCTATATGCGCTTCCCCACGGATTCGAGTCCACTTCTCTCAGAAGCTAGTCTATAGTTTAGTCTATAGTCTAGTCTATAGACTAGTCTATAGTCTAGTCTATAGACTAGTCTATAGTCTAGTCTATAGACTAGTCTATAGTCTAGTCTATAGTCTAGTCTATGGTCTAGTCTATAGTCTAGTCTATAGTCTAGTCTATAGTCTAGTCTATAGTCTAGTCTATAGTCTAGTCTATAGTCTAGTCTATAGTCTAGTCAATAGTCTAGTCTATAGTCTAGTCTATAGTCCAGTCTATAGTCCAGTCTATAGTCCAGTCTATAGTCCAGTCTATAGTCTAGTCTATAGTCTAGTCTATAGTCTAGTCTATAGTCTAGTCTATAGTCTACTCTATAGTCTACTCTATAGTCTAGTCTATAGTCTAGTCTATAGTCTAGTCTATAGTCTAGTCTATAGTCTAGTCTATAGTCTAGTCTATAGTCTAGTCTATAGTCTAGTCTAGTCTATAGTCTAGTCTATAGTCTAGTCTATAGTCTAGTCTAGTCTAGTCTAGTCTAGTCTAGTCTAGTCTAGTCTAGTCTAGTCTAGTCTAGTCTATAGTCTAGTCTATAGTCTAGTCTAGTCTAGTCTATAGTCTAGTCTAGTCTATAGTCTAGTCTAGTCTATAGTCTAGTCTATAGTCTAGTCTAGTCTAGTCTAGTCTATAGTCTAGTCTATTGTCTAGTCTATAGTCTAGTCTATAGTCTAGTCTATAGTCTAGTCTATAGTCTAGTCTATAGTCTAGTCTATAGTCTAGTCTATAGTCTAGTCTATAGTCTAGTCTATAGTCTAGTCTAAATATATAAAAATAATATTTTAGAACTTCCTCAGAAATTTATTTCAAGATTCGGCTTTGCCAAATAAAGCTCTTACTTCACGTAATACTATTATTACTTGTAGGGAACTTAAAATTCGTAGCCGTCACATACACATCTACCATTTTAACTTGTTTATCCTAGATAGTGTGTTTGCATTTGTCTTCTTCATCATTTTATCGTTAAGAGTTTAATATCACTCTAGGATGCTCATATTGCTGCTGTAGATCTTCCTGCAGGTTGACACGTTTAACAAAAAAAAGGAATTCGTTTTAAAAATGCAATAAGCTTGAGGGTGAAAGTATTGTAATGATGTTTTTAATATACAATTCAGTATTTGTATTGAGTTTAAATAAATAAAAATTTTTAAATTGTATTTGGTTTTTCTTGAATTCTTTCCATTTGTGGGTTGGGGGTTCTCTACTCTTGGCCTTAATTGTCAGTATTGTACGTTCAACAAATGACTTTTAGTAAGAGCTTTTAAAACTTTTATAGAATAACTGTAAATTGCTAAGATAGTAATAAAAGAAGATTTTATTTATATAAAACCATAAATCTTTAAATTATTTAAATATATTGAATTTTTTAAAGATTATAAGCTCTCTTGCATAATTTCCCAACCAAGAAGTTATACTAATATGTACTGTAATTAAGCCTTTTTAAAACTTCCCTAATCTGCCCCTGATGATTAATTGCAGCCTATGGAAAAACTTAAATTACAACTTTTAACTTTACATAAATCAAATCAAAAGCGAAATAAGAAAAGAAACACATCTGCTTTAAATTAAACACTTTATATAACTTTCCTATTCCCCTTAAGCATTTAATTCAATATTTTGATTGAATGTGAAGCTCTCAGAAAAACTTTACGTAGAACATTTTTAAAAGTGCAATTAATGCTAATTACAAGTAAATAGTATCTTCATGAATATTTTTACTTTCCTTTTCCTCTTTTTTGTTCCATTTCATGTATTTGTTCCAAAAAAAAGCCAAGTTAGCTGACACGGAATCAGTGATGGTGAAAAACACACATTTTACAAACTAAAATCCATTGAGGTTTAAATAAGTTGAACACAATTTTAACGCATAATTATTGCGCTCATTAATTTTGTGTAGTAAAGTTTTCAGAAAAATTTAAGCGAAGACAAGAAGAAATTAAAAAGGAAATATATATAATCCATAGAAAAGATTATTTTAATGGTTGAAATCTTGTATTTTCCAGAAAGTTTAAGTTAAATTATAAATGCAAGAAGTTTGCAATTAATATAATAATTGTATTATCGAAGGTGTGTCATCTGGTAGTTGAAAGATTCTTTTAATTAAAGCATACTTTTAGGCTTGACAAGATAAATTTTAAATTTATTCGCCGGTTAGTAAAGCTAGACAGTACACGTGTTACTATTGAAGAGATTGTTAACTTTCTTATGAATATTTCACAAATTTTCTGTCTAACTTTTGTCCGGCCTTTGAACTTTTTGTTCAAGAGAAATTTATAATATTATAAAAATTTAAATAGAACTAAATTTGTCGTAAATTTAAAATTATTTTCTTGAGGTACATAGTACATAGATAATTACACAGGCCAACAAATTTTTAAGCCTGAATTTTTTCATCACATCAGGCTTTCCAGATATAAAAAAAAAAAAAAAAATCCTTTTGACACCTTTATTTATAAAATCGGTTATGTCATTTGAAACTCTATTCTGTTTACGAAATATTGAGTTTATATCTGTCATATCTTCTCCCTTCTTTGAGATAATTTAACTTAAATTTTTAAACAAATATAAATTAAAAAAATTAAAAAATTCTATTTATTTTGAAAGCGGAAGTTCTTCTTAACTGATCCCAGCTTAGCGCCGACTTAGGTAGAACGGACAGTTACCATCACGTGCCTGTCGACTTTTTGCCTCCAGTTTACCCTTCGACATTGGCAGGCGTTTCTTTCCAGACGTTTTTATCTATAGGTTGGATTTGACTGACGCGATCGACTTCTTAATAGCTAGAATGTCCCTAACTAGCAGGATTCTGGCTGCAGACTCCTTTGAGTTTTCCACCTTACCTGATAAATCTCTGGCATTTTGGCAGACGAATTTCAACGTCTAGCTTTCTCTTCGGTATTGGCAGTTGCTTTTTTCAGACACTTTAACCTTGGGGGTGATGTGGCTGAAACGAGAGATACCAGCTATTACGTGATCCACTATTTTATTGACCACTAAGTCATCCACCTTACCAGACAAGTCTATGGCATTTTGTTTGTCGAATTTCAGCGTCCAGTTTTCTCTTCGGCATGGTTTTGATTTGACTGATGCGATCAACATTTCAATATCAGTGTTGTTCCTAACTCGCAGGATTAAAGGTACAGACTCCTTTGAGTCTTTCGCCTTACCAAGCAAGTCTCTACCATTTTGAATGTCGAATTTCTGCTTCCAGCTTTCTCTTCGGCGTGTGCAGTTGCATCTTTCCAGATGCTTTTACCTTCGGGGTGATTTAGCTGACATAATCGGCTTCTTAGTATCTGGCTTGTTCCCCATTCTCAGAGTTCAACGCTTCTGGGGATTAGATTGTTATGAGTATCTGAAGAGGCAAAGATAGCCTTGGAATTCTGCTCGATTCATATCCTAAGGAGAGTTTCCTCACGGTCTTCTTTCATGAGCTCATTCAACCAGTATGAAAGCGGAAGATACTTCTTCTTAACTTTACACCAAGTTCTTCAGGGGTGATCACCACATGCCCTTTAAACTCCTTATTACGTGATCCTCTATTTATTGACCAGGTCGTCCACCTTACCAGACAAGTCTCTGGCATTTTGTCTATCGAATTTCAGTGACCAGTTTCCTCTTCGGCATTGGCAGCAGCTTATTTTCAAACAATTTTACCTTTGGGGTCGATTTGACTGACGCGATCGACTTCTCAATAGTTGGTTTGCCCCTAACACTCAGAATTCTGAGTCTTCAGGCTTATCACACAAGTCTCTGGCATTTGGAGTATCGAATTTCAGCGTCCAGCTTTCTCTTCTTTCGCTTCTTTTCAGGCCCTTTTACATTCGGGTGATGTAGCTACAAGATCCGCTGGTTAATAGCTGCCTTGTCCTTCAACCTCAGAGATCAACGCTTCTGGGGATCAGATTCTTATATTATCTAAAGAAGTTAAAAAAGAGCTTGATAAATTTGGAGAGTCGTGAGCCTGATTCAATATGATATTCCATTCTTCTTGGCAAAGATAGCCCTAGAGTTTTTATCGATATATAGCCTAAGGAGATTTTCCTCACGTTCATCTTTCATGTGGAAGATCCCTCTTTTTAAGTAGTCCCAGTTTAGCGCCATCTAAAACTTTGATATTAAGTGATCCACAATTTTATTGTTGACCAGGTCTTCCACCTTACTAAACCAGACTCTGGCATTTTGCCTTTCGAATTTCAGCGTCTAGTTTTCTCTTCGGCTTTGACAAAAGCTTATTTCAGACGCTTTTACATTTGAGTCGACTAACCCGATCGACTTCTTAATAGCTATGAATGGGTCGCAGGATACTGGCTGCAGACTCCTCTGAGTCTTCCGCTTACCAGATAAGTCTCTGGCATTTTGAGTGATGAATTTAAGCGTCCAGCATTCTCTTCGACATTGGTAGTTGCTTCTTTTCAGACGCTTTAATCTTCGGGGTGATTTGGCTAATACGATTTTCTAATTGCTGGATTGTCTCTCATTCTCAGATTTCAAAGCTTTGGGGATCAAATTGTTGTAGTATTGGAAGAGGTTAAAGAGAGCCTGAATCCCTTTGGAGTGTCCTAAGCTTGACTCAATATAATCTTCCATTCTTATTGGCAAAGATAACATTGAGTTCTGGGCGATACATAGCCTAAGGAGAGAGCCTAAGGACAAAAACTTTACACCAAGTTCTTCAGAGTGCAACTAACTGAGATGATTATCATATCTCCTTTAATCTTGCTACCTTTCTAGACAAGTCTCGAGTATTTTGTCTGTTAAATTTCAGCGTCTAGTTTTCCTTTAGGTATATGTAGGTAGGAGCTTCTTTTCAGACTCTTTTGCCTTTGGAGACGATTTTCTATATTCTTTTATATTCGGTGTGAGACACGATCGTCATCTTAATAGCTAGCTTGTACCTCATTCTATGAGTTAAACGCTCCTGGGGACCAGATTCTTATAGTATCTGATTTATCGCTATAAAATTAGCCAAACTTTAAGCAACTTAACAAAACACACAGTATATGCATATGTATTGTATTTTTGATAAAATACAAGAATACAAGTTTTTGTTGTCTGTTTGGTCTGTAATTTTAATCCCAGAGGTTTATAAAAGTTAAATATTTTCTTATAAATATCCACTTTTTCCCAGAGAAGCTTAAATTTACTTTTCATTATTGGTGAAGATACAACATCATCTTTCAAGGGAAAATTGAAATTCACAGAAAATTCTACTTGTGCTGGGAATAGGAAGAAACTGGTGGGAAAAATTTATATATTCTATGCATTTTCTTATTAATAGTGATGAGTAAGTGAGTGAATGAACGACATTTAAGAAGTGCTTGATACTTATGACATGTATCTGTCATTTTAGCAAAACGTTGACCCTAAAAATATCTTGGTCTGGACATTTTCTGGTTAAGTTCTCGGCAATTAGTCAAAAAAGGGATGCATTAAGCACAGCCACCTTTTCAACACTGTTTTTATTAAAGTAAAGAACATTTTTCTTGAAATCTTTTAAGGGACAGGAGTACTTATAGTTTGTTGAAGTTTTTTCATTCTTCCCTTACTTCTTGCTTTCATTATTGTTTTTTTTTTGTTTCCTTTAATTCTTCTATAGCTTTTGTTTATTATAATGTTAACAACAACTAAGAAATCAAACTACAAAACCAAAATAAAATTAAAGAAGTCCCATACCAAGAATGAAAAAGGAGTTCATGATGAAAAGATTTATGCAAATTTAATATTTCTATAGATTTATGAACAAAAAAGAAAATTAAAATAAAATAAAGTTTTTCTGTTCAGAAAAAGTTAAAGAAAATGTGTTAAGTCACTAAGTCAGTAAACTAAAATGGAATAAATCCAGAAAGTTTTAGAGAAAAAACCAAACAATTTTCAAGTTGACAGAGAGTATGGTTACGTTTCTAATTCAATTAGAATTTATTTTTATTGCTTAAAATGAATTTAGATTAAATTTGTAAAGTTTTATTTAATAATAACTAGAGATTGTCAAGAAAATGCAATAAACTTTAAAGTTTCAATTGGTTTTAAGGCTTTAAGACCAGATAACATTGACCTAGTTTGTTTAAAGTTATTGTTTTTAGTTTGAGATAAATATTGTTAAAATATAATGTTTCAAAACATAATAAATTGACTCGAGTTAGTGAAATGTTCATATTGATACTAAAACTACATGTACATATTTTGAGGATACTTACCTGCTATAGTTTTCCATATAAACTAACTTTTGTGTTTTTCATATGGAAGTTGCTTGTACAATGTAGCAAATTCATATGGGAGGTGTCAGAGGTTTCTAATCCGCCAATTTATCGCCCAAATGTTTACAAGGATGTTAAAGTTGTTCGATAAAGATTTGAATATTCCAGCTCCAGTAGTTTCCCATATATACGAATTATTGTATTAAACTCATATTGGAGGAGCCACGCCCACTATTCCTTTCTATTCATCGTCCCGTGAAGGTAAACTATTGACTCTAGATATTAGAAAGGTGGTTGATATGGTATGCATGCTATAAAGAACTCACTTCAATTGTTGTACATGCCAACAAATTTTAAACCCAGTGCCACATTGAATGTATTTAATGGTACGACAAAAGCCTAATTTTAGAACTATAGACTTCATATTAAGTATATAAGTTCACAATAAGTAACTTTTTATTAAATTCTTCCCCCTTCATTTCACACACATACAGAATTTCCTTAATTTTAACAGGAAAAGGAAAAAGTAAAAAAGGAATACTACCACTTAATAAACAATTTTAACCCTTTGAATTTTATATTTAAATTTTATTTTTCCACATTATGTTGAAAAGAAAGGAGAAAAGGGAGAATATTTCTTAAAGTTATTAAATACTTAATATATTTTAAGTTTATTATCTTATTCACAATTAACATTATTATTATAATTACTACATCTACGGGGAACTTTATTTTCTTGTGAATATTGAACAAAAAGTATATAAAATTAAACCTCATTTACCACAAGTGTGTTTAATTTGTAATTATGAAAAAATATAAAACTTGGTAAAATATGAATTTTATATGAGAGGGTAACTGTAAATGAAATTATATTCCAAAATGCCATAATAATAATTTTATTAAAAAACAAAACACATTTACTTATTTGTTGATATTCAAAGAGAAAGAGTTCATGAAAGAGTGCATGAATTTCAAAACCGAACTCACTGCTAGACATATTTAATTTTTTTTTAAAGGCAACAGCTGTTTAATAAATGGAAACAAAATATACATATAAATAAAATTAAAGAAAAACCATCAGCAGTTTTGAAATTAAAGGAACTCTAAACCGTTACAGAGTGACAAAGAAAATTTTTGGCAATTTTGGTAAAAACAATTTAAAGATAACACTGTGGGTAACTTTTTTATAACCATATACGGATCACCACTACGTGATAAAAAACCAAAAAAAGTCCAGTGTCTCCCAGTTTAGCACAAAGTCATGCACTGATTTGGGGTCTCCGAGTCATTATTGCCAAAAAATGATAATTTTCTGAGGCTCATATCTTGCAAACTGTTCGGAGTTTCGATTTACGCTCTAAAAAGAACAAACAATGTCAAAATATAAAATAAAAAACTTCATCTTAATTTTTTAATTTCAAGTGGAAAGTTTTACACTGTGAAATACCATTGCTTTTATTAACGACACTTGTACGTATACGTGTTAATGATTTATTGATATTATAAATATAAAGTATACGCATAATTTAGTTTTTGTTTAGTTTATTGATTTGATTGATTTTGATTTTATATATTAACAATTTTTGTTCTCTATGACAAGAGCTACAACTCTCAGAGGGTAAATCAAATTCTGAACGGTATGCAAGAAAAGACTGAGAAAAATTATCACTTTTTGCAAAAATGACACCTATGCCCCAACTCTTTGTACTCCCATTAACAAGTGCGAGACTTTGGGCAAAACTGGGAGACACGGGTTTTTTAATATTTGTTTGTATAGTACTGCGTATTTAAAAAAATCGTACAAGGTCTTCTACAATTACTTCTACTGAAAATGGTTGTAATCGGTGAAATATGTATTTAATTTTTTCATATTTCAAAATGGAAATTCATGTATCTAAGTTTTTTAGTTAGTTAGTTAGTTAGTTAGTTAGTTAGTTAGTAGTTAGTTAGTTAGTTAGTTAGTTAGTTAGTTAGTTAGTTAGTTAGTTAGTTAGTTAGTAGTTAGTTAGTAGTTAGTTAGTTAGTTAGTTAGTAGTTAGTTAGTTAGTTAGTTAGTTAGTAGTTAGTTAGTTAGTTAGTTAGTTAGTTAGTTAGTTAGTTAGTTAGTTAGTTAGTAGTTAGTTAGTTAGTTAGTTAGTTAGTTAGTAGTTAGTTAGTTAGGTAGTTAGTTAGTTAGTTAGTTAGTTAGTTAGTTAGTTAGTTAGTTAGTTAGTTAGTTAGTAGTTAGTTAGTTAGTTAGTTAGTTAGTTAGTTAGTTAGTTAGTTAGTTAGTTAGTTAGTGAGTTAGTTAGTTAGTTAGTTAGTTAGTTAGTTAGTTAGTAGTTAGTTAGTTAGTTAGTTAGTTAGTTAGTTAGTTAGTTAGTTAGTTAGTTAGTTAGTTAGTTAGTTAGTTAGTTAGTTAGTTAGTAGTAGTTAGTTAGTTAGTTAGTTAGTAGTTAGTTAGTTAGTTAGTTAGTTAGTTAGTTAGTTAGTTAGTTAGTTAGTTAGTTAGTTAGTTAGTTAGTTAGTTAGTTTAGTTAGTTAGTTAGTTAGTTAGTAGTTAGTTAGTTAGTTAGTTTAGTTAGTTAGTTAGTTAGTAGTTAGTTAGTTAGTTAGTTAGTTAGTTAGTTAGAGTTAGTTAGTTGTAGTAGTAGTAGTTAGTTAGTAGTTAGTTAGTTAGTAGTTAGTTAGTTAGTTAGGTTAGTTAGTAGTAGTTAGTTAGTTAGTAGTAGTAGTTAGTTAGTTAGTTAGTTAGTAGTTAGTTAGTTAGTTAGTTAGTTAGTTAGTTAGTAGAGTTAGTTAGTTAGTTAGTAGTTAGTTAGTTAGTTAGTTAGTTAGTTAGTTAGTAGTTAGTTAGTTAGTTAGTAGTAGTTAGTTAGTAGTTAGTTAGTTAGTTAGTTAGTTAGTTAGTTAGTTAGTTAGTAGTTAGTTAGTTAGTAGTAGTTAGTTAGTAGTAGTTAGTTAGTTAGTTAGTTAGTATTAGTTAGTTAGTTAGTTAGTAGTTAGTAGTTAGTTAGTTAGTTAGTTAGTTAGTTAGTTAGTTAGTTAGTTAGTTAGTTAGTAGTTAGTTAGTTAGTAGTTAGTTAGTTAGTTAGTTAGTAGTTAGTTAGTAGTTAGTTAGTTAGTAGTTAGTTAGTAGTTCGTTAGTTAGTTAGTTAGTTAGTTAGTTAGTAGTTAGTAGTTAGTTAGTTAGTTAGTTAGTTAGTAGTTAGTTAGTTTAGTTAGTTAGTTAGTTGTTAGTTAGTTAGTTAGTTAGTTAGTTAGTTAGTTAGTTAGTTAGTAGTTAGTTAGTTAGTTAGTTAGTTAGTTAGTTAGTTAGTAGTTAGTTAGTTAGTTAGTTAGTTAGTTAGTTAGTTAGTTAGTTAGTTAGGTAGTTAGTTAGTTAGTTAGTTAGTTAGTAGTTAGTTAGTTAGTTAGTTAGTTAGTTAGTTAGTTAGTAGTTAGTTAGTTAGTTAGTTAGTTAGTTAGTTAGTATTAGTTATTATGATATTCCTTGATTTTCCAATAAGATTAATACGAATTTTTATAAAAAAAACATGTAACAATTATTTCAACAATTTGATAAAGAATGAATTAAAATATGAAAAAATTATTAACGAATTTGGAAATATAAAAACAGGTAACTTGATTATAAAAATGAATTACAACATTCCCCCAGACATAACATGGTCCAAACCTTGCTGGTTTCTTTCTAATCCGCTGAGAACGACGCAAATTATTGTTTGTAGATAACGTATTTTCATTTTGTTCATTAGACAACAGTTCAACGTTCTCGCGTAATATAGATGGTGGTGAACTTAGGTTTCTATCTTGTATTGGCTCACTTGTTCCAGAGCTGGAATGCTGTTCTAAATTGCTGGATGTATTAATTGGAAATTCAATAATATCAGTATCTTTATCAGTTTGTAGTTTGGGTATGTTTAAATTAAAATTCGTTTGATTTTCCACTTTTGAATGTTTTGAAGGAAACAGGGCTGATAAAATAGTACGAGGTTGGCGTCCATGGAGGAGTTCTGCTGGTGACTTACCAGTTACAGTGTTTGGGGTAGATCTATATGTAGACAAAAATTTAAACACAGCTCTACTTTTATCTTGCTTATCACACATATTTTTCTTAAAAGATTCTTTAAACGTTCGTACGGTTCGCTCAGCTAAACCATTTGATGAGGGATGGAATGGTGGACTTGTGATATGTTCTATAGCATTTCTTCGACAAAATTCTTCAAAATCTTTAGAAGTAAATTGACTTCCATTGTCACTTACGATGGTATTAGGTAGACCTTCGACCGAAAATATATCTTGAAGAGCATGAATAGTTGTAGACGATGTAGCGGTTGACATTTCAATTACATATGGAAAACGAGAATATGCGTCTACCACTATTAACCACATCTGAGAAAAGAATGGACCAGCAAAATCGACATGAATTATCTCCCAAGGTTTAGTTGCTTCTGGCCAAGATGAAAATTCTCTATTTGGATTACTACCAGCTTCTTGACAGGTAGAACAACATTTTGAAATATTTTCAATAGCTTCATCAATTTTAGGAAACCAGACATATCGTCGTGCAATTTGCTTCATTCGACTTTTTCCCCAATGACCTTCATGGATCACATCTAAAATTTGTTTATGTAAAGATGTCGGAATAACTACTCTTATATGATCAGTTTGAATAAGGATAACTCCATTTACAAGCGACAAAGACATTTTTCTTAAATAATAGGGTAGCAACTCACTTTGTGATTTTTGGATATTTTCAGGCCAACCCTCTGTAATATACTTTGATACTCTTTTGAGAATGTTATCATTTTTTGTATGTTCTGCAATAATATGAGCATCGATAGGAAAATCTGCTATTCATAAATATTCTCAATATCAAGCATACTTTTTTCATAATTATCAAACTCGATGTCTTCACCCATGGGTAACCTTGATAATGCATCTGCATTCGCATGATTTTTTGTATTTTTATATCGAATATTATATTCGTAAGATTGTAAAATAACCGCCCACCTTTGAAGACGATGCAATGTCATAATCGGTAATTTTTTATGAGGATGAAATATTGTTGTAAGTGCTTGATGATCTGTAGTTAACTCAAAATGTCTCCCATAAATATATTGATGAAAACGAGTTACTCCAAAAACAATTGCCAAAGCTTCCTTTTCTATCTGGGAATAATTGCACTGACTGCTATTTAGAGTTTTTGACGCAAATGAGATTAGTTTTTCTGTACCATCTGGATATCGATGCGATAAAACAGCTCCTATTCCATTTTTGGAAGCATCTGTGGCTAAAATTATTGGTAAGTTTTCATCATAATGAACTAAGTTTGCTACTTGAATTATATCATTTTTCATTGTCTGAAAAGCTTCTTCCTGTTTTGGGCCCCATATAAACTTAACATTACTTTTTCGTAGCTCATTTAAAGGTGCGGCTTTCGTAGAAAAATTTTCTATAAACTTATTATAGTAGTTCAACTTACCAATAAAAGCTTCTACTTCTTTGAGGTTCTTTGGTTGAGGCATGAGACGAATGGCATCCAATCTTTTTTCCGATGGCATGATACCATTTGAATCTATAACATGTCCGACATATTCAATTTTTGACTGAGCAAAAGTACATTTTTCTTGTTTACATCTAAGACCATGGTACTCTAACCTTTGAAATAAGGCTTTTAAGTTTTGAATGTGTTCTTCATTATTACGACCAGTAACGATAATATCATCAAGATACACTGCACAGCCAGGTATTCCGGAAACAACTTCTTCCATAAATCTTTGGAAAATTCCTGGAGCGCTTGAAATTCCAAATGGCATTCTTTGGTATTGGAATAAACCAAATGGCGTATTTATAACCATAATTTTTTTCGATGAATCAGACAAAACAATTTGAAGATAGGCATCACTTAAGTAAACTTTACTAAACAATTTACCACCTTGTAGTTTATGGAACAATTCTTCGATTCTAGGAATTGGATACCTATCTACCTCAATTTGTGAATTTAATGTTACCTTAAAATCTGCGCAAATTAACAGCTTCATGTTGGCCAAAGGGAATGTTATAAGGCTTGCAAAATTTTGGCTTAGCATCTGATTTCAATTTTATTTCGGCTTTAAACGTGGTACATTGACCAAGAGATGGTGAGAAAAGAGTACTATGGATACCAGATATATGATTTATGGCCTCTGACAAATGTTTTTGAGAGGACTTTGGAGTAGCGATATTACATAAATTTATATCGTTACCAGGAGAAATTTTAATTTCAAAGTTTAACTTACGAAACCAATCTAATACAAGAATATTAGTGGCTTTGTCATTGTTAACTACATAAAGAGGTAAATCTTGAGAACAATTATTCCAAACAACATTGACCGTTATATACCCTTTCAAAGGAAGGAAACTACCACCATAAGTTCTTAACATTTTGTTTGTTGGTATGCACTTTGGTTGTCCTAAGTTGTCGTAAGTTGTCAAACCAATTAATGAACAAGTAGCACCTGTGTCAACTTGGAAAGAACAATTTGATTTGTTGACGCTAATAACCACAAATATTTTATCTTCTTTTGACAAATTGCTATTATAAATTTCTAGTTGCGATGGCTCAAAAATTTCAGTAAAATCAATGGATTCGAAAGAATCGTCAACAAAAGACACCGAATTTACCTGATCGTTGCGCTTATTATGGCCTGTTTTAGTTGAGTTTGATGTACCAGTGGAATTTGACTTAGTTTGACAAACACTGGAGATGTGACCTTGTTTTGAACAAATGTTACAAACTGTTTTGTTTTTGTAATGAAAACAGTCTTTTCTTTGATGGGAAGTGCCACAGGCTGGACACGATTTGAAACTATTATCATTAAGTGTTTTGAAAGGTACCTTTTTTTTTAAATGTTGGACGGCATAGACCTAGGATTTTTCCTCCCCTTTGATTTCCAAACATGTGTTGATGGTTGATTCATATATGTTGGCTATTTGACTAACTTCTTCCAAAGTCGGATTTGTTTTTTGAAGTACTGCAGAGCGAACTTTATCGTGTGGAGTATGTATGACTAACATGTAGCGAATTTCATTATCCACATACGAGTGAGAACAGCCTTCTTTTTCGCAGTAAAATTGACATTCTTTTGACGCACCTCTAAGATCTGCAATCCAATCTGCATACGTTTGATTTGGTTTCATTGTTGTTTTATAAAATTGAACCCTAGCAGCAAGGACGTGCTGTTTTTTGATAAAATGTTCATTTAACTTTGAAATTATATCCTTATAGCATTGCTCTTGTACTTTCCCGTCAAATAATTTCTGTAGCAGCTCGAGCGATTCGCTACCCACCCAGCTGAGAACACATGCACGTTTTATTTCCTCATTTTGAACACCATTTGCCACAAAATGTTGCTCTAATTGAAGAACATATGTGGACCAGTTATCCGTGGCTTTTGAAAAATTACGAAAAATTGGCACAGACGATTGAGATTTTTCTGCTACAAGCAGTCTTGATATTCTGTGCTGATTTTCGTCCATCAGTTGATTCAAAAATTGTTGATTTGTATGTTGAAGATGTTGAAGTAATTGTGATATTGCTTGAGCATCCATTGTACGTGGTTTCTTTAAAATACTCGTCGCCAAATGAAATGATTATTTCCTTGATTTTTCCGATAAGATTAAATACGAATTTTTATAAAAAAACATGTAACTATTTATTTCAACAATTTGACAAAGAATGAATTAAAATATGAAAAAATTATTAACGAATTTGGAAATAAAAACAGGTAACTTGATTATAAAAATGAATTACAACAGTTAGTTAGTTAGTTAGTTAGTTAGTTAGTTAGTTAGTTAGTAGTTAGTTAGTTAGTTAGTTAGTTAGTTAGTTAGTTAGTTAGTTAGTTAGTTAGTTAGTTAGTTAGTAGTTAGTTAGTTAGTTAGTTAGTAGTTAGTTAGTTAGTTAGTTAGTTAGTTAGTTAGTTAGTTAGTTAGTTAGTTAGTTAGTTAGTTAGTAGTTAGTTAGTTAGTAGTAGTTGTTAGTTTGTTAGTTTGTTAGTTTGTTAGTTTGTTAGTTTGTTAGTTGTTTAGTTAGTTAGTTAGTTAGTTAGTTAGTTAGTTAGTTAGTTAGTTAGTTAGTTAGTTAGTTAGTTAGTTAGTTAGTTAGTTAGTTAGTAGTTAGTTAGTTAGTTAGTTAGTTAGTTAGTTAGTTAGTTAGTAGTAGTTAGTTAGTTAGTTAGTTAGTAGTTAGTTAGTTAGTTAGTTAGTTAGTTAGTTAGTAGTTAGTTAGTTAGTTAGTTAGTTAGTTAGTTTAGTTAGTTAGTTAGTTAGTTAGTTAGTTAGTTAGTTAGTTAGTTAGTTAGTTAGTTAGTTAGTTAGTTAGTTAGTTAGTTAGTTAGTTAGTTAGTTAGTTAGTTAGTTAGTTAGTTAGTTAGTTAGTTAGTTAGTTAGTTAGTTAGTTAGTTAGTAGTTAGTTAGTTAGTTAGTTAGTTAGTTAGTTAGTTAGTTAGTTGTTAGTTAGTTAGTTAGTTAGTTAGTAGTTAGTTAGTTAGTTAGTTAGTAGTTAGTTAGTTAGTTAGTTAGTTAGTAGTTAGTTAGTAGTAGTTAGTTAGTAGTTAGTTAGTTAGTTAGTTAGTTAGTTAGTTAGTAGTTAGTTAGTTAGTAGTAGTTGTTAGTTAGTTAGTTAGTTAGTTAGTAGTTAGTTAGTTAGTAGTTAGTAGTTAGTTAGTTAGTTAGTTAGTTAGTTAGTTAGTTAGTTAGTTAGTTAGTTAGTTAGTAGTTAGTTTAGTTAGTTAGTTAGTTAGTTAGTTAGTTAGTTAGTTAGTTAGTTAGTTAGTTAGTTATTAGTTAGTTAGTTAGTTAGTAGTTAGTTAGTTAGTTAGTTAGTTAGTTAGTAGTTAGTTAGTTAGTTAGTTAGTTAGTCGTTAGTTAGTTAGTTAGTTAGTTAGTTAGTTAGTTAGTAGTTAGTAGTTAGTTAGTTAGTTAGTTTAGTTAGTTAGTAGTTAGTTAGTTAGTTAGTTAGTTAGTTAGTTAGTTAGTTAGTTAGTTAGTTAGTTAGTTAGTTAGTTAGTTAGTTAGTTAGTTAGTTAGTTAGTTAGTTAGTAGTTAGTTAGTTAGTTAGTTAGTTAGTTAGTTAGTTAGTTAGTTAGTTAGTTAGTTAGTTAGTTAGTTAGTTAGTTAGTTAGTTAGTTAGTTAGTTAGTTAGTTAGTTAGTAGTTAGTTAGTTAGTTAGTAGTTAGTTAGTAGTTAGTAGTTAGTTAGTTAGTTAGTTAGTTAGTTAGTAGTTAGTTAGTTAGTTAGTTAGTTAGTTAGTTAGTAGTTAGTTAGTAGTTAGTTAGTTAGTTAGTTAGTTAGTTAGTTAGTTAGTTAGTTAGTTAGTTAGTTAGTTAGTTAGTTAGTTAGTTAGTAGTTAGTAGTTAGTTAGTTAGTTAGTTAGTTAGTTAGTTAGTTAGTTAGTTAGTTAGTTAGTTAGGTAGTTAGTTAGTTAGTTAGTTAGTTAGTTAGTAGTTAGTTAGTTAGTTAGTTAGTTAGTAGTTAGTTAGTTAGTTAGTAGTTAGTTAGTTAGTTAGTTAGTTAGTTAGTTAGTTAATTGTGCTTTTTTTCTAATTTTTATTTTGCTACTAAACTTTCAATTGGTACAAATTCTTTTCTGTTACTTGGTACTTAAACTCTACAATTTTTGATTGTCCTTGATCTTGAATTTATTTGCCTTGATTCCTTCTCTTTTGCTCTTTTTTTTCCTATACTTATGTAAGTTTGAAATAGAAAACATTTTTGCTAAATAATAAATATTATATGTGTTTCTTTTAAATCGAAATGAATAATATTTTGAAATTTTTACACAAGTGTTAGTAAAAGTTCGAGCATTTGTATGTTTAAGATATACTCTAGTTATTTAAACAGAATACATCACCTTTTTAGGTAGTACATTTCCAAAAATTCCCTGTACTTGGTTTATTTATACTCAGTTGACTTATAGGTAATTTAACAAAGCTGATAGAAAACAATGAGTTACTTTAGACGTTCTAGGTAATCTAGCGGTAGATCAATTATGGCTCTTATGTATATAAGATAACTGTCACATAAGACACCAGTTATGTATAACATAACAGTTATGCCGAACTACAGGTACTCCTATTTATGTTTTTTTTTTTTTTATAGATTTATGTATGTATATATGTGTGTGACTTAACTGTAGCAGGTGTCTTATCTAAGATTTATTTATGTAAATTTTTATGTAAATATTTATTGTATTTAGTAATTTTTATTAATGTACCAAACATAATGTCGTTTGCATTTTTTCTCTATCAAAGCAATATTTAATGAGACTTTTGTAAAGACACATATTTTATTCTTTGTTATTGTAAATGACAAATTTTATAACATTTTTAATATTTTGTTCAAACATTAATATGATGATGTATAGTAAAGATGACAAGAATTATATTGAAATATTAAAGTCATAAGGAGAGGATTAAGAAAAATGGGTGAATATTAGTTATAGTTATACTTACATGTATAAAAAAGTATGAGTTATTTGAAAGTAAATAATTGTTAAGACAAATTAAAAGTGAGGAATGTTTCTGATGAGAACTGTGGCAGTGTTTTAATATCAGAAACAATTGAGAGATTAAGATTTATATAAAACTTTTAAAAGACAAATTTAATGACGATATTAATATAGGCATTGAGTGCATATTGCGAAATTTTTAAAATTTGAAGTTTTTATTTTGAATCATATGTACAATACTAGTTTGCTTCAAGTATTGACCACTATAAGCTATGATGACCTTTTCCAATTTTACTGGTACTGCTCATCTTTTGAGGTGAAGAAAGAATTTAATTAATTTCGGATTCTGTAGTGAATAGTAATCCAGATAGAAGGGACAAGGTCTAAACTTTAAGCCTATGAGACGAAATTTCCCAACTAAGTAGTGCAAACGGTACAGGTTTCTTGTGATAACCTTAGAATATCACGCATGTATACAGAGGGAAAAAGAAATATACACGCATGGTACCAAATTGACACCAAAGAGTTTATAATTTTTCACTAACATCCGTTGTAAAAGTATATACATATGTACGACAACACTATGTAATGTTGACAACGCAACTTTGTCAACATTGCAACAATTCGTTGCCGAAATCTAAATTTTATCCACATCCGTTGTCTAAATGTTAACAAACGTAATAAGCTCACTATTGTCAACGGATTGTTTGTCAATAGTGAGCTTACCACTGTTGTTAATATTTAGACAACGGATGTGTATAAAATTTAGATTTCGACAACGAATTGTTGCAATGTTGTCAACATTACATAGTGTTGTCGTACGTATGTATATACTTTGACAACGGATGGTATTGAAAAATTATAAACAGTTTGGTGTCAATTTGGTGCCAGGCGTGTACATTTCTTTTTCCCTCTGTATACTGATTCCAGTTTTAACATATAATAAATGTTAAACTTTCTTATATTTAAACATTATATACACAATTATTTCTCCTAATTTGCCTTTTCCCCATTTACTTCATTTACATCTAAACATGTCTGTGTTTTCAAAAATATATTATTTCATATTTATTATCTTATACAACAATTGTCTGTCTATATTCATGTGTATTTAAGAAAATAATCATAAATAATAATAATTTTGTTAAAGCTCCTCAGACTTCGATAATGTAAATTATGTTGTCTACAACTAGGCTGTCAATATAATTGGGTACGAGAAGAGAGTTGACTGTCTTCACAGCAACATTAAGTAAGTCAAGATCCTGTTACTTGTAAAATTTATTCCCCCTATTTATTATTGAACTTCAATTTGTAAATTACAAAAATTTACATATGCCAAAAAGTATTTATGTTTTATAAACATAAATACAGACATATGTACTACAGTACAGTAGCAGTCGTAAGTCTTGTGTAAAATATTAGACGTTCACATTTATTAAATATTTAACAGAAACAAAGTAATGGGTTTTTAATATAAATATTTTATATATACATACTTACAGATTCAATAACACCAACTTTGCTATAGTTTTAAATTTATAAATTTTGAATAACTTTATTAAATGATTACCAAGATTGTGGTTATGTCTGTCCAAATATTTGATAAGTGTGAACAACCTTAAGTAGTACCAAAAAATTTATTTATGACATGTATGCATTCTTGCTTTTAACACATTTATTTCATATTGTTTCTTTTATTTTTCCTTTTTTGTAACTTGTTTACATTATTTTTTGTTCTATCAGTATGTAGATATATAAAATATTTATTTTTACAATTCATTTGGAAGAATAATATTTACTCAATACTTGTCAAAAGTTTGAAAACATTTTGTTTTCTAAAATTTTGTTTTATGTCAAAATGCAGACGTAGGTAATGAATTCGTTTATTTTTTCCTTTTTACAGATTTGCAAAATATGTATATTATTTTTTAAGATTTTTACAAATTTCTCAAAAATACGAAAAAAATTATTGAATACTTACATACATATTTAAAATTATAAATGATGCAGTTGTTTATTATACCCACCATCAAAAAATATGATATTGTTGTTATAACATATCGAATATTATTGGTCGTAGACCCATAAAAAACACAATTTGTGAGACTTTGTTAAATTTTAAGACTAACTAGCCATGTCCGTCCGTCTGTATGTTCAAAACATGATAGATACCGCACGGGGGGCGCTAGAGGTCTGAAATTTATTATCTATTGATAAGGTTTAAGGCATAATTTTATAATTATGATTACTTCTTACTATAATATGATTACTTGGAGCATAATATGATTACTGTAGATCATAAAATTATTATTTTGGATCATAATATGATTGCTTTAAGCAATGATATGATTAATTGAAAACATAATATTATTACGTATGATAATGTTATAATCATATTGGATTATAGTATGATGTTATAGGATTAAATTTGGATTAGTAGAAAAATATTATGATATAGTATTATGTATTTTATCATTATATGATGTTTAAAGATACTACTAATAACACAGGCCGACAAAATTTCAACCCAGAGACCAAAGAAAACATTCCTAAAGGATTGAGCCCCGTTGAATTTGAATCTAGCCTTCACTATCACATCTGGTATTTGAGATGTGGTCCTGAAGTTTGAAAAAATATCTGTCATATGGGCATTTCCATGAAAAGGTAAACCACGACTGAAAAAATAAAATCCTTATAACTTCTGCATTTTTGAAGATAATTCAACAAAATTTGGTATATGATCTTTTGTAGCACCAAAGACGAAGGCTGTTGAACATTTTTGAAATCGGTCTATTTTTACACCTCGCCGCCATACAAACGGAACCGAAAATATCACTTTTTTGCTCATAATTCTGTTAATTATAATACTCTCCCTTCAAAAATCGGCAGATCTAAAATGTTTATAAGCCTAAACCTTTATGCCTTTATTTTCATAACGATTGGACCTCATTTGACCCTAGTTTCATTCAAAGTTTAATTTCAGAAAAACACTTAAACGTCCGTAACTCACCTCTAATCACTAGTATTATGATAAAATTTGGCACAAATAAGTTATATATGAATTAAAATCACACCTAGAATTTTATGAGGATCGGTCCATATTTGACCCTAGTCGCCATATAACTCCTGTTTTTTATTTTTATTTATAAATTGCTTAAACATATATATAGGCCGGCCATGTCCGATTGCACTTTCCTACTCCTTTTGATTTGTTGAAGTGTGTGTATGCATATATTTCCAAAATATATATTTTCTAACCTAAAAAAAAATCAGGAGAAAAATCTGTCACATACGATGTGTCACGTACGATATTTAAATATGTTCATTATAAAATTATATTAATTTCTTTTTTTATTTTAAAATTATGGATTACTAATGTAAAATATGTCCCATAGTGTATGAAATTAAAACAAAAAAGATCCACCTACAGAATTCGCAGATTTTCGTAAATATTTACATGTACTTTAAAAAAACTTCAGTTTTTTGTCGCGTATGATATCGCCATATTTTAATCCATATTTTGGAAAACAAGGTTTCGAATGGGATGATTCCTTTTGCAAATATAGTATTCTTTAAATGGAACAGAATGACAAAATTGTTTTCCAAGTACTCCTAATTTTACAAAATCTATACCACTCTGAAGGCGTGCGAATGTCATATACAATCGTATGGAATTGCCCATATACTATTTCCTCTTCGAGATATCTTCACCTAAAGCTTGGTTTATTTATTTATTGTTATAAATTGACAAAAACTGTATTTTTCGTTCATTTTAGTTGAAGTTCTGGAGATATCATCCGTTGAAGTTTACGGACGGACAGACATCGTTAAGTCGAATCAGAAGGTGATTTTTGAGTCGATTGGAACATCGTCAGGTATATTTTATATTTATATATATTTGTATATAGGTATTTCTTTTTCGTTATAAACAATATTTACAAAGCATAATACTCTCCGCACTATAGTAGTTCTGGTTGTAAAAACAATGAGCTTTTAAGCTTTTGGTGAAGATATCTATCTCGAAGGAGAAATAATATATATCTGATTTAAAGCTTTATTTTAAAGCTAATAGTATGGACATTCAGATGGCATACAAAATGTTACAAATAAAGTTGTCTTGAGTTTTTTTCAAATTTCAGGACACGATGTCTTATATTATGGTTACCACAACCATGTTTTTTATGCATAAAAAAATATCCTAAAACTTTTTATCAGCTGCTATTTATTTCTATTTTAATACAAATAAATACAAATGTAGAAAAGGTTTAAGAAATGGCTTTTTATTTAAAAAAAATACTTGACGTTAAAAAGGCTTTATATGTAAAATTTTTCTCGTTTAAATTATGTTTCTAATACTTCCATTAAAGCATTGTTTTTCTTTAACTTTTAGTCCTTTTTTATTTTACTAAATCCTTTTTGTTCACTTAATATGATTATTCATTTGCTGCTGTTTGATTTTGTAATTTGGATTATTGTTGTTTTTTTCTCGCTCTAATCCTTGGAGCTAAAGTAATTTCCTTTTCAACGCTTTAGCATTTTAATGGTGTTGTTGGTGTGGAGGCGAGTAAGAAATATTTTATAGCTTTCGGCATTCTATTCTCACTTTTCGTCATTAATGATAGTTATGTTGTTTTGGTTAACGAGATGATGTTATTGATTTACATAAAATTTAGCTTTAAGCTATTAGTTTGTTAATTTTTTCACATACATACATACCTGGTTTTAACCTGGTGGCTAACATCCAGCTACAATTTGGGAAACTTCCAAATGATCCAAACAACTTTATGGCAAACGTTTGATAATAACATAATATTGTTTTAATTACATATTATTGCATTTTTAATCACTACTGCTTACCGTCTTCATTTCTCAGAAGAATTCTAATGATTAGTTTTACATTAGCTTTTTAAATCCTTACTTGTAGCCGTTTGTGAAAAATTTTATTTAATATGATTTTATTATTATAAATTAAATAAGTTTTTGTTGACTTAAACACATTTAAGCGAATTTAAATCATTTATATAAAACTCCCTAAATTATGCTTTAAATTCATATACATTTTTTCACCCTAAAGCAGACTACATATTTTAACCGTTTAAAATTAAATTGTATATTTTATTACGATATGACTATTTCAAAGATATGTATTTTGTTCTCCCCTTTTTGGTGGGCCTTGTGCTTTTGCATAATTTTTTTAAATGCCCTCCAGAGTATGTCAGTTTTTAACACATATTTTTCATTTTTTGTTTGCTCTTTTGTCTTTGTTATTTTAAATATACATTTGTATTTATATACATATATTTTTTATATTTATTTTGTTCTTTTTTTAATATAATAATCACTAGATGTAAAATTGAATTATTACAGTGATCTGTATCTGTTGAATGTACAACATGTACGATGATGGTTAATGGCGTTATGTGTACATCAATGTTCGAGTACTTTTGTATATCATTTACATGTGTATTTCTACAGCATAGTTTAAGGCTATAAATGTTTGAAAACCGTATAAATTATATTAAATGTCTATGTAGAACATAGTTGTTGTAACAAGTAAATATGTACATATGTACATACACACATACTTATATAGAAATGAAACTGGCGAATTTTTGATACATATTTTGTATTTATTCAAAATTATTACTTCAGGACATTTGTTCTTTTATTCTTTATTTGTGTCAACATTGGTGGCCTAATTAAGACAATATTTCAGTTTATGAATCGAAGAGAATAAATGCGTATTGAATTTTATAAATAAATAACTTTAAAAAAAAAAAAAAAAAAAAAACTATTACCTACTTAGAGTAATATGTTTTACATAAGGGATTAGCCAATCAATTTACAATCACAAGCCTTTACGAGCAAAGTAAACGTATGCATTAAATTTGTAGTATATGTGTACTTTATAATTCAATTGAGCATAAACATTTTAATGCTTGCATAAACTTGAATGGTAAAGTCACTTTAGAAAATGTTTAGTTAAAAATCGACTTAGTATTGCACTATGAAACATTAAAGCCTATATACTAGACTAGTCTAGTATAAAGGCTATAGTCTGGGCTATAGTCCAGTCTACAGTCTTGTCTATACTATAGTCCAGTCTACAGTCTAGTCTATACTATAGTCTATAGACTAAAGACTAGACTATAGACTAGACTATAGACTAGACTATAGACTAGACTATACTATACTATAGACTAGACTGGACTAGTCTAGACTAGACTAGAATAGAATAGACTAGACTAGACTAGACTAGAATAGAATAGACTAGACTACACTAGACTACACTAGACTAGAATGGACGATAGACTAGACTATAGACTAGGCTATAGACTATAGACTAGGCTATAGACTAGGCTATAGACTAGACTATAGACTAGACTATAGACTAGACTATAGACTAGACTATAGACTAGACTATAGACTAGACTATAGACTAGACTATAGACTAGACTATAGACTAGACTATAGACTAGGCTATAGACTAGGCTATAGACTAGCCTATAGACTAGACTATAGACTAGACTATAGACTAGACTATAGACTAGACTAGACTATAGACTACACTATTGACTAGACTAGACTAGACTAGACTATAGACTACACTATAGACTAGACTATAGACTAGACTATAGACTAGACTATAGACTAGACTATAGACTAGACTATAGACTATAGACTAGACTAGACTAGACTATAGACTATACTATAGACTAGACTATAGACTATACTATAGACTAGACTATAGACTAGACTATAGACTAGACTATAGACTAGACTATAGACTACACTATAGACTAGACTATAGACTAGACTATAGACTAGACTATAGACTAGACTATAGACTAGACTATAGACTAGACTATAGACTAGACTATAGACTAGACTATAGACTAGACTATAGACTAGGCTATAGACTAGGCTATAGACTAGCCTATAGACTAGACTATAGACTAGACTATAGACTAGACTATAGACTAGACTAGACTATAGACTACACTATTGACTAGACTATAGACTAGACTATAGACTAGACTATAGACTAGACTATAGACTAGACTATAGACTAGACTAGACTATACTATAGACTAGACTATAGACTAGACTATAGACTAGACTATAGACTAGACTATAGACTAGACTGTAGACTAGACTATAGACTAGACTATAGACTAGTCTATAGACTAGACTATAGACTAAACTATAGACTAGTATAGACTAGACTATAGACTAGACTATAGACTAGACTATAGACTAGACTATAGACTAGACTATAGACTAGACTATAGACTAGACTATAGACTAGACTATAGACTAGACTATAGACTAGACTATAGACTAGACTATAGACTAGACTATAGACTAGACTATAGACTAGACTATAGACTAGACTATAGACTAGACTATAGACTAGACTATAGACTAGACTATAGACTAGACTATAGACTAGACTATAGACTAGACTATAGACTAGACTATAGACTAGACTATAGACTAGACTATAGATAGACTATAGACTAGACTATAGACTAGACTATAGACTAGACTATAGACTATAGACTAGACTATAGACTAGACTATAGACTAGACTATAGACTAGACTATAGACTATACTATAGACTAGACTATAGACTAGACTATAGACTAGACTATAGACTAGACTATAGACTAGACTATAGACTAGACTATAGACTAGACTATAGACTACACTATAGACTAGACTATAGACTAGACTATAGACTAGACTATAGACTAGACTATAGACTAGACTATAGACTACACTATAGACTAGACTATAGACTAGACTATAGACTAGACTATAGACTAGACTATAGACTAGACTATAGACTAGACTATAGACTAGACTATAGACTAGACTATGGACTAGACTATGGACTAGACTATAGACTAGACTATAGACTAGACTATGGACTAGACTATGGACTAGACTATAGACTAGACTATAGACTAGACTATAGACTAGACTATAGACTAGACTATAGACTAGACTATAGACTAGACTATAGACTAGACTATAGACTAGACTATAGACTAGACTATAGACTAGACTATAGACTAGACTATAGACTAGACTATAGACTAGACTATAGACTAGACTATAGACTAGACTATAGACTAGACTATAGACTAGACTATAGACTAGACTATAGACTAGACTATAGACTAAACTATAGACTAGACTATAGACTAGACTATAGACTAGACTATAGACTAGACTATAGACTAGACTATAGACTAGACTATAGACTAGACTAGACTAGACTATAGACTGGACTATAGACTAGACTATAGACTAGACTATAGACTAGACTATAGACTAGACTATAGACTAGACTATAGACTAGACTATAGACTAGACTATAGACTAGACTAGACTAGACTATAGACTAGACTATAGACTAGACTATAGACTAGACTATAGACTAGACTATAGACTAGACTATAGACTAGACTATAGACTAGACTATAGACTAGACTATAGACTAGACTATAGACTAGACTATAGACTAGACTATAGACTAGACTATAGACTAGACTATAGACTAGACTAGACTATAGACTGAACTATAGACTAGACTATTGACTAGACTACAGACTAGACTAGTTTTATATTTAGACTAGTCTAGACAATAGGCTAAATTATAAACTAGACTATAGATTAGACTATAGACTAGACTTAAGGTTAGACTACAGTCATTTTAAATTATTTAATTTTATATGTGAAATATTCAATGTTTATTCATATAATTTGACTTTGAAAAAACCCCGGAAATCTCCATATGCTGGTTAAAAATCACCGGCTTTGACATGATATACGTAGTAGATGAATAACTTTGAGTATAAAGTTATGTCAAATCCGATGATGTTGCCGTACTGTACAACTTGCGGAAATAATGTTGCTTTAGAACTGCTGAGTGTAAGGGGGTAATTTTGTTGGAAACAAAAGTTTCAATTGCCATCCAAGGCGATATAAAAGGAAAACCAATGATTCATCTAATACCTAACCCGATGTTAACAATTTATACTAAAACTCTCCTTTCTTCGAAGTATAACGATGGATTCAGTAATTGTTTCTGTAACATCTTTTATAATTTTCAAAATTACCAACTAAATAAATATCAACGTAAGTTTAGTAAAATAATTACTTTTTGTGGGATGTTTGTTATACTATATTATTTTTTTTTCAGAATTTTTCCTTCATCAAAAGGACTTTTGAAAACGACATTTATGTAAAGCAAAACTATTTGAAAGTAAACTATTTTAATGAACTTAATTGAAGTCATTCATAATAATTTTTCAGTGGGTTATAAAACAAGATTTCATACGAAATTTGTTCTATTAAACTTATGAAGACTTATGAAGACCCAATGTTTTCTATTATAGCTAATTTTTATAAGATTAATATAACAACTCCATGTTTTGGGTTGTAACTATATACATATATACTTACTCTTTGTGCCTCCAAAATATATGTATTTTCTTTGAAGTATTATCATTACAGAACTCTCCAATTTTAAGCACCGTAGTATATTTAATTTACATTTATACATCTAATTCAAATTAAATTTCTTGCAACACTCATGCCGTCACCAAACGTGTTGCAACAATACCTACTGCACTGCGGTGTCGTTTTATAATGTCACTTTGACTAATGTTTTTGCTGCTGTTGTTGTTGTTAAAGTCGTTGGTGGCATTTTGATATCCTTGTTACAGTATTGCAAGTGACATGCTGATCTTAACATTTGATTGTTGTATTTTCCACGATTAAATTTCAGTTTCTCTTACTGCCACATTCACTTCATTGCTTTATGTTAGACACCTATACATGCATGTGTAAACGCTTTAGCGCTTCAGCCACTTACCGTGGCTGAATAATAGAAACTGCATTGAAAATGAAATATATTATAGTTGATGTTTCAAAATAGAGTAAGGAAGAGAGATCGATTACACGCCGAAACTTACGCCGATCGGTTTCAACATACGGTTCAGTATTGATGATTTTGACATGGAAGGTAAAAAAATGGCAGGCATTACTCCATCGAGACTTTTATCGAAGTGTTCCCAAATGCTTTATTGTTCAGACCTTTCCCCGTCCAACTACTATTTTTTCAGTTGATGCAGAAGTCTCTCTCTCTCTGGGACTGAACAGAAACAGGCTTGATTCTCTCTTGTTTTCAAAAGATGTACAGTACTCTTGACACTGAATTCATATATTTCCGGGAAGATGGGAAAGCATTATTTTCTAAACAAACAAAAATATATTTCCAGGATTTATGACCAAGAAAGGCTTTTATTAGTGAAAAAAAACTTCGATATGTTTCACATGACTGTTTTGTTCGCAGCAACGACAATATTTCATTTTCATGATGTTCAAATAAAAAGATGAAAGGCTAACGGTCTAAAGTTCTTCGCAGGACTAGTGTAAGACTCCAAATTGTCGACCCCAGCTAAAAGAGTATATCATTGTCAATACAATGTTCTTTCTTCTTTAACTGTCTGGTCAAAATATGTATTTACATCGCTCCACTGTCCAGCATTTAACAAACATCAGAATCAACAACTTACAAGGATTCTAAGCAGCAGGAGTGATAGTACAAATCATTTTATCCTTTTTGTGGTTAACATTGTTGCTGTTGTATTCTAGTTGTACTTTATAATGATTGTTATACCCACCATCAAAAAAGATGGGGGGTATATTGATTTTGTCATTCCGTTTGTAACACATCGAAATATTGGTCATAGACCCATAAAAGTATATATATTCCGGGTCCTTATTAAATTCTAAGACGATCTAGCCATGTCCGTCCGTCTGTCTGTTGAAATCACGATAGGGACCACACGAGAGGAGCTAGACAGTTGAAATTTTGCATAAATATTCTCTATTGTTAAGGTTTGTTTGGTATTGAAAATGGGCAATATCGGTCCACTTTTTCGGATAGCCCCCATACAAGCGGACCTCCAAAAAACAGCTTTAATGGGCATAACTGCTTTAGAAGTACAAGTATATCGATGAAATTCGACATAAATAAGTTTCATATGAGCCAAAATCTTTCTACCAAATTTTTTGAGGATCGGCCCATAAATGACCGTGCCCCCCATATAAGGTCCCCTTCTGAAAATTACTTTAACACTCATCACTGGTCCCAAAATGCAAGTATAACGATGAAATTCGGTATAAGTATGTTTCTTAGGAACCAAAATTTCTCTACAATTTTTTTATAGGATCGGCCCATAAATGACCCTACCCCCCATATAAGGTCCCCTTTAGAAAATGACTTTAACACTAATTACTGGCCTAAAAATTCGAGTATAGCGATAAAATTCAGTATAAGTAAGTTTCTTACGAACCAAAACCTTTTAACCAATTTTTTAAGGATCGGCCCATAAATGACACTACCCCCCATATAAGGTCCCCTTCTGAAAATGACTTTAACACTCATTACTGGCCCCAAAATGCAAGTATAGCGATGAAATTTCACAGAAGTAAGTTTTATACGAGCCAAAATCTCTCCACCAAATTTTATGTGGATCGGTCCATAATTGACCCTACAACAACGAAAAATACGAGTAAAGCGATGAAATGCTACACACGTAAGTTTCTTACGAGCCAAAACCTCCGTACCAATTTTTTTGGATCGGCCCATAAATGACCCTTCCCCCATATAAGGTCCCCCTCTGCAAATAACTACAATGCTCATTACTGGCTTAAAAATATGAATGCGACGAAAATTGACGCACATAAGTTTAATGCGTGCCAAAATCTCTCCACCAAATTTAGGGAGGATCTGTCCATAATTTACCCTACCGCTCATATAAGGTCCCTTCAGAAAATTACTTAAACGATCATTACTGGCTTAAAAATATGAGTTATGAAATACGGTTATGAAATTCGCTCCGAATTTCATGCGGAATTTGTCGGTAATTCACAAAAGGTTCCCTTCAGGAAAGAGTTTTGGTTAATAAAATACGAGTGTTCCTTATTTAAAATACGAGTATAGCGCTGAAATTTTGCATAAACAAGTTCTATATATAATCTATGTACAAAATTTTATGAGTATCGGTTCATAATTGACGCTCACGGTTTAAGAATTGAAATAAAATATTTGTTTTTTAAAAACTAATATTTTGTTAGTTCAAATAATTGACTTAAGCCATATTCCAAATATCACCCTTTTACGGCATACGGTTTGATGGTGGGTATATGAGATTCGGCACAGCCGAATATAACACTCTTACTTGTTGGTATTTTGTTTGAACTGTTTTTGTATTATTAATATGTATGCGTGTTTGTGTGTGAATAAGTGTTGCTGTAGTGTCTGTAGGTGTTGGAATAGCAATTTAGATTTGTGTGCTTGAGTGTATAAGTTTAAGTGTATGTGGGTGTTTTGGTTGAAATTCGCTGAATCAGTTATTCAATGAGATTTTGAGAAAATTACTTTGCTTTAACACATACATACATATAAAAACCTGTATTCATTAGCACATACACTATGGCGAAGAGAATGAATGTATTTCACAAATGTGTGTAAAATTATGCGCATTAATAAAACTTACTTTACTTACTACCTTTTGTATTGTGGCTAATGTGTAAAATGATTAAGTTAAGGTGGCTCTTTGAAAGAGATGATAAACATTAAAGTTTTCTTTATTTTAAGTCAACATCTCCTGAATAAACATTTTCAAGTGCCTTAAAGGACCCTTAGCAAATAAAAATTATGCATCTGTAGCCTTTGAGTTGTTGTGATAGATGGCGAGTCGGTGCTCATGGATTCAGTTACGCACTTTCGGCCACATTCTTAGTATGTACCATAAGAAGACAGTTCTACTAGAAAGACAGTTCACAAGCTTGTATATAGCATTCACGTGTGCGCTGCATATTTCAGCCTATTTTTTGGAAATAAGAAACAATCTATTAGTTTCAAATAAATCTGTAAACAAATATAAATTAACCTTTTTTGTTGCACCACCCTAATATATGTGGTCTTCTGTCTTTATTAGTATTAAACATGGGAATTTATTTCTGTGCCTGCTGTAGACGGTATAGTATATGTGCAATTGAGTGTGTTAGATATGTATGTCTGTGTATTTTCATTTTAGGTAATTATTTTGTAATTTATTATCGTTTCAATTTCGATTAGTTATCAGAATTGATAATTGCAATTATTTTCACTTAAATTACAATAAGAATGAAATAAAGAAACTATGTTGAATTCAGTGGTTGAATTCATTTTGTCGAAATCAAGACATTTAAAAGATTTTATGAAGTTTTTGTAAAACCAAAGGAACAATAGTTTAGATATTGTTCAGATACAGCCAAATAGTATAACATAGGAGAAAAGAAAAGATTAAGCACCTTGAGTTCTTGGTTTTTAAGTTATACTTGGATGTTTACATTTAGTGGCTTGCAGTACCAAAAATCGGTTGGTATAATCTAAAATAGTGACTGATCGGTGGTTCTCAATCAAGTTGCGGACATTATCTTGCAAGTTTTTATACAATCACATTTATCAATATTCCTCTGGCTTGGGGGTAATGATTACATTTTCCATTACAATTAAATTTGTAGTAATTAAAATTAAAGTTTCGCCAATTCCAATTATTTGTAATTGAAGAATTTCCAATGACAATTACTTGTAATTGGGATTTTTCCCTTATAATTTGTAATTAGTAATACCTTAATTATAATTAAATGTAATTGTAATTAGTAAACTTCAATTACAATACAAGTAATTGTAATTGTTAAGAATTAACTTTAGGCGAACTAGCTAAAAGCGGTTATAGGACACGTCATTAATGTATACTGGACACATTGGAATGCTATACACAATCATCGGACATGTGCTATCGCATACCACTCACAGAATATGTCGGAAAGTTTGAAACACTAATTCTAGATAGAATGTCTTGGTAGGAATCCGTTACTACTCGGATGGCTTTAAATTGAAGCCTGAGGTTCTATATTGAAGACCCATAAACTGAAATATACCACCAATTACCTAATCACACCACAACCTTCCAGGCAGAAGTACGAGCAATAACGGAATTCGTAAATTGGATTCGAATAAATATAGCGCCCACAAGGCTTAACATATTTACCGACAGCCAAAAGGCTATTAGGGCAATATTAGGTGATAAAGTTAAATCTAAGACCGTATTGGATTGTAAAAGAGGTAAGGTTTACATAATATGGATACCAGACCACTCGGGATTAGACAATGAAAGGGCGAATGTAATTACTTTAAAGGGAAGGAAGCTCAAGGTAGTTAACCTGACGAACGCAAAATCATTCGACGCTACGAATGTTATTAAAAATTATAAACTCTTTGGTGTCAATTTGGTACCAGACGTGTATATTTCTTTTTCCCTCTGTGTGGGATTATATTCTAATAGCATACCCTGGGTGCTTCGCTACCCTAACTTAAATTAAATACATACAAAATTTTGTTTACTTTTATAGAAAATTAAAATTGATTAAACATTTTTTAATGTTTCAGTTTTATACGTTCAATATTACGTGATTAAATTCGCATTCAGTAAGAAGCTTGTATTTTTAGTTTCATTCATTTAGCTTCCACATTATAGAAAATTTCGAAAGTCCTATTTGAAAAAAAGTATTATAAAATACCTCTAATAGATTATCATTTAATCAAAAATTGTATGTTTCCGTGTTCAATATTATATAAAATTCAAAACATATAATTTTAATGAATGAAAAAGTACCAAAAGTCCCTTTCACTAAGGTCCCTACATTTAAAATTTTATGTTCAATATCTATGTTCAATATTGTAATAATATCAAAAAGTACCATCGGAAAAACGAAAAAGTACAAAAATCTCTCTCAATAAAAAGTGGAATAAATTCTACCTTAGTGGAAAGTACTAATAAAAATAGTACAAATTTTCCCCTCTTCGCTTAGAAATATACTTTTTTGAGAATTAAGTTTACAAAATGTTCCGTATTTAAATCTATATATCACAGATAAAACTCAAATGATTCAAATCTGCATTCATTTGTTCCAGAAAAATAGTGCTTTCAAAAAGTTCCAAACAATTTACTCTGTCCTATATAGTCCTTAGTACTCGAATTCCAAAATAATATACCAACAGCTTATTTTGTGTGAGTAAATAAACTACTTTTTCAAATTTTATAAAAATTGGCTCAATGAGTTTGAATAAAATTAAATTTCCCATTTTTCCCTTTTTGGTACTTTTTTTCCCCAGTGAAATAGCAAAAATTTTATTACAATAAATATTACAGAGTTAGTCCATAATTTAATAGGAATAATTCAATAAACCGAAAAAGTTTTCTTAATGTGCTAAAAAAATTACCATAAATACAGTTTTCTCCCTTTTACACCCAAAAAGGACTGAATTTTAAAAAAGTACGAAACAGGTGTCTCAAAAGTTATAAAGGGCCAAAAAAGGTACCAAAATCACCTTTGTTACACATTTTTACCCCTTAAAAGTACAAATTTCAAAAAAGTACCAGACACCCATCTGCTCATTTTAAGAGTAGATAAGGTACATTTAAATTTCTTGTATCACTAATATTGTGAAAGATAATTAAGAAAACCTGTTTTACCCCTTTTTACCCGTAAATGTACAAATTTCCAAAAATCCCTCCTTAGTGGATCTACATAACCAAAACACATCTACTGTCAAAATTTCATGATTCTAGGTTCAGCCGTTTGGGCTGACCGATGATGAATCAGTCAGTCAGTAACGCTACTCTTTTATATATATAGATTACAGTTACAAATACTTGTTATTTCATATTTTTTCAATTACAAGCAATTGTAATTGACAGTCTAATGAATTAATTTATGTAATTATTACCCCCAAGCCTGATACAATTTCTTCAAACCACCAAACATTTATGAATGACAATGTATTCGTAAAAATACTGACATTTGAGTGTCAAACAGTTTGGGGTCGATAGCCAGTTAAAACTAGTCCGGGTGCATTATTGAATTAGATGACATTTTAATTATTCGATTAGTTTTATCAAAGTTATGATTTACACGTAATCTTCATGTATCACGACCCGCTATTGAAAATTTATCTTGTATGAAACGCACATTCTATGTATTAAATATTCTTTGCTACTACATACTGTCTGCATTACTTTTAATTTTACTCGAGTAATGACTTACATGTACATATATACATATGCATGTATTTATTTGTTTTGAGTTTTATTTGTATGAAGACCATTATTTGATGCCTCCAATAATATTACCGTGTTAAAGTAATGAGTTAAAATTTCAATGAATAAGTAGTGTTGCTTTTATTGGCGACATTATTATCAAGCTAGAAATATTATTCTTCAGGATGCCCTGGATCCATTTGCTGCCATTTTTATTTACATTTACTTTATATTTAATTCTGTAAGTATTTTAAATGTTTTTGTTTAAATTGTGCAAAAGTTTAAAAAAAAAAAAAAATCTATAAATTGAAAATTTCACTACATACCTATAGGCAAATAAAAGCATTTTATTGTACATTGTTTAAATATTAAAATATTTACAAGTAATTAATTACTTATAGTGCTATGTAAAAAACAAAAAAAAAGCTTATTTAGATAAGTGCTATTTATTAGGCCAGCCCTTTCCTAAAAATTTGTTTGGATTTGGATTGTATCGTTAACAATTTATATGAATTTTGGTTCCACAATTAGACGTTAGATCTTTTTTATCATCACTCAAATGATTTTTTCTTGTTTTTTTCATTCCGTTTGTAACACATTGAAATATTCGTCTAAGACACATAAAAGTATATACTTATATACTTTTATGGGTCTTATTAGTTTCTAAAACGATCTAGCCATGTCCATCCGCCCGTCTGTCTGTTGAAAACACGATAGAGTCGAAATGGAAGTAGCTGGGGGCTGAATTTTTGCATAGATACTTTTAGTTAATGCAGTTTGTTTGGTATTGAAAATGGGCAATATTGGTCCACGATTTCGCCTGGCCCCCATTTTAGGCCCTCTTCAGAAAATGACTTTATCGCTCATAACTGGCTAAGAGGAGCATCAATAGCGGTGAAATTCGGCACAAAGATGTTTTATGGGAACCTAAATCTCTTTGTAAAATTTAATAAGGATAGTCCCATAATTGACCCTACCCCCTATATAAGGTCACCTTCAGAAAAATGACTTTAATGCTCATATCTGACCTTAAGAAGCATATATATAACAATAAAATTCGACATAAAAAAATTTATAGGAACTAAACTCATTTTCTTAAATTTTATGAGAATGGATCCATAATTGACCCTACCCCCCATATAAGGTCCCCTTCAGAAAATTACTTTAACGCTCATTACTGACTCAAAAATGTGAGTGCAGCAGTAATAAGAATTGGTCCTTATTGAAAATGGGCAATATCGGTCCACGATTTCGCCTAACCCCCATATTACGCCCCCTTCAGAAAATGACTTTATCGCTATTAACTGGCTAAGAGAAGCATCAATAGCGGTGAAATTCGGCACAAACATGTTTTATGGGAATTTAAATCTCTTCGTAATATTTTAAAGGGTCGGTCCATAATTGACCCTACCCCCCATATAAGGTCCCCTTCTGAAAATTACTTTAACGCTCATTACTAGTTTAAAACTGTGAGTACAGCGATGAAATTGGACACAAACAAGTTTCGTATGAGCCAAAATCTTTCTACTAAATTTTATGAAAATCAGTCTATAATTGACCCTAACCCCCTAAAAGGTCCCCTTCAGAAAATGACTTTAACGCTCATTACTGACTCTAAAATGCGATAAAAGCAGTGAAATTCTACATAAACTAGTTTTATGCTAGCCAAAAACTCGTTATCAAATTTTATGACGATCGGTCTATAACTGACCCCGAGATAGGTCCATAATTAAGTCTACCCTCCATATAACCACTCTTACAAAAAAACAGTTTATGGTTATAAATATTGGATCAAACAAAATTAATATTTTTATTAAAGGCCCCCTTCCAAATATATCCCTGATGTTCATATTAATATCGATTATGATTCAACATAGATCGATAATATCAAAGTTTATTAATAAGGTGGATTTGATGGTGGGTATATAAGATTCAGCATGGCCGAGTATAACACTCTTACTTGTTTTCACTGTTTGGATATTTTATTCAATTAATTTCACTATCCTAATAATTTCCAACCAAAAACCGAAAATAATTGTTGGAAAAATTGACTGGGTGTAACATTATTTTAAATGATTAACTTTTAATAATTTGAAACAATGCAGACACATACATAGGTATTTTTTCCATTAATATAAATTTTCTATTAAATTTTAGCCATTGTTTAATAGTTTGTTTTGGTTTTATTTTATGGAATTTCAACATAAATTATTTATAATCAATTTTATTTGAATTACTGTTGAATTTTTTCGCCACAAAATCTGTACTAAACAAAAAAATAATAAAATTAAATAAAACAAACTGAAATCATAAAAAAAGAAAAACAATAACAATTTGTAAAAATTACAATAATTCTATGGAATTTATTTTTATTATCAGTAACCATACAGGCTGGCAGACACATTATTTACACATACAAACATACAATTTTTACTTTCGCAAAAAACACAAATAAATTTTATCTCTCGATCTGTTCGAAACTCATCACACACACTGAGCAAGTAAGTAGTACGTCCATCATTCAGCAAAATTTTCGTAATTCTTGCGACTGTTGGAAATGCATACAAATGTGTGTACTAAACTAAATTTATGGAGGGTTTCTGTATATTTATAGGGCCTTATTCATAACAATTTAACAACGGTTGTATAAGACAATTTTTCAAACAAAATTTGTTGTAAAAACCTTTGATAAATTGTTATGAATAAGGCATATAAACTCTTTACCATTTAATACAAAAATGGAAAAAAGGCAAAAATGAGCCCAGCAACGAAGTCCTTTCAGCAGTTTCTAATAAAAAATATAGTAAATATTCGGGATTGTTTTCACAAAATGTATGTATGTATATTATACGACCTTCGTATAAATTCTTGAACCAATATTTGTTTCAATATATTTTTTGTCAAGGTAAATCAAATCTGTCTGTTAAAAACTCAGTCGAGACGAATTGAAAATACCATATATATATGTATGTTAGGGTGGCACCAAAATGAAAGTTGCTGATGTTGCCACCGAAAATGAAAATTTATTTCATTCTAAGACACCATGTCTCAAAATTTTTGTTCTGACGTCAATATTTGGTGAGCTGGGTCAAAGGATAAAAATATCCTTTTTTAAGGTTTTTAAGATATTTATCATATATCTTCCAAAGGAAAGATATGAAATATTGGTATCATTATGGGAACATTGACAGCTTATTTTTCCTCCAAACGAAGCCACCCTAATATATATCCATCAGAAAAGTAGTTATTTAATGAGTAACCAACGGATATAATCGAATGTAGCATGCTAGATATCATTTGGAAGATTGTTGTTGGATCAGTGACCAAACTGAGTATTTTTTAATTCATTTTAATGACCTTAAAATACCCAGCAAAAACATGGTAATGACTCGTACTTACTCAACAACTAACTATTCAATAACTACTATATACCGTCTAAGTACTTAGAATGTGTCTACAAATAATATATTATATAAGTACTTACTGTTTAGTCTTGACATATTATTTTCGAACTTTCTTTTTAACTTATTATTTAAAAACACCATGTACAACAATCATAAATTGATCATCCTGATTAAATATGATGGATTTTAAATTAATTTTTTATATAATTGTTTTTGTTTGTAACGGAACAAAAATTATTCGTAAATACTAATCAACAATGAGTGGAAAGTGGTTATAAAACGGTGTCATAAATGACTCTTTTAGAAAAGTTAGCAAAAAATAAAAAAAGTAATACTCAAAAATGATTCCAAAATGAGTAGGAACTAATCAGAAGAGGGACTTTAAAAATAATATTTTAGACATATAGCACATATGTATCATCATTTTAGTCGTGCAGAAGAGTCATAATTGACTTGGATGTGATAAAAATTTCAAACAAGTGAGAGTGATATATTCGGCTGTGTCGAACCTCATATAGCCACCATCAAACCGTATGCCTTAAAAGGAATGCTCCCCTATAACCATCAGGGTGATATTACTCATCAAATTAACTGAAGAGGTCCTTAGGGTTAATTATTGACCATTTTTCATAAATTTTTTAGACCAATTTGGTATAAAACATTTTTACATCGAGTATCACTTCCCGACACTTTCCGCATGAAATTCAGTAGAAAGATTTACGTTCCTATATATGTTTCTTATATCAAATTTCATATTTTTAAGTCAGCAATGATCGATAAAGTAATTTTCTTATGGATCGATCCTCAATAAATTTGATAGAGAGACTTTAACTCGTATAAAAAATATATGTGTCGAATTTCATCGCTTTTCTGGTATTTTTAGCTTTAAAGTCATTTTCTGAAGGGGAGCTTATATGGGGGTCAATCATATGCAGATTCTCATTAAAGTCAGTAGAGAGGTTCTGGATCGTAAGAAATGAGCATTAAGGGGATCTTAAAGGGGGGTAAGGTCAATTATGGATCGATCCACATAAAATTTGGTTAAGATATTTGGGTCGCAAGGAACTTACTTGGGTCGAATTTCATCGCTTTACTCGTATTTTTAAGCCAGTAATGATCGTTCAAGTCATTTTTTGAAGGGGACCGATGGACCGATCCACATAAAATTTGATAGTGAAATTTTGGCTCCATTGAAACTTATGTGTGTAGAATTTCATCACTATTTTAGGCCATTAATGAGCGTTAAAGTCATTTTCTTAAGGGGACCTTATATGGGGGTGGAGTCAATTATGTACCGATCCTCATAAAATTCATCGCGACATTCAGACAGACATATAGACAGACAGACGACAGACACGGCTAGATCGTCTTAGAATTTAATAAGGACCCAGAATGTATATACTTTTGTGGGGTCTATGACCTATATTTCTTTTGGTGGGTATAAAAATGCTAGCTAGGATATTTGGAAGAACATAAATATAAGTCTAATGATGTATGATCTTGCGAGGCATAGATCGGAACTATAATCATCGATCAATAACCATAATAAGTTGTTAAATGGATGGTCCTTGAAAATAAATTTCTTAGAATAAACAATTGGTAGGTAATGAAGTCTTATTAAAGTCAATCCATCAAATGCTGTTATATCAGCAGGTAGTAATCGGGAGAGTCAAATCGAACTATAGGTCCATTTCATGAAATTAAGCTATCGGCAAAATTTTTATTGCAATGTCCGCAAGGCCAGGCCGATTATACCACGATCATATATACCGCACCTAATGGTGTATTTTCTAGAGTCTTTAGGGTCTGCTTGCTGTAGATTGATATTAGTCATATGAGCCTAATTAATAGCTGAGCTCTGATTTACAAACAAATCAAATGTTAAAAAGTGAGAGCAATATGAAAGTCATTTTATATCCACTCCATATATGTATATGTAGTGTCATCACCGTAGGGTGACTTAGGTGACAGATATCGCAACCGTATTGCAATTGTATATCTATCTACGACAACGACTAGGATTTCAGACTTCACCGGTATTTAAAATATCTTGAACAGAAATCTCAATCAGAATTCTCAAAAACACAGTAATTTATAAGAATTGTGTAACAGATTTTGTTGAAAAATTTAATTTTTAAAAGACAATTGTTGAAATTTTTTTAAAACCAGAAGTTTGTAGATTGTTATATTTGTTAAAAAAAAAAAAATGTTTAGATTGATATTACGTTTGAATTTTGTTATGCATGTTATTATTATTTTTATATTTTCCGAAGATTTTCCTTTTAATACAAATCATAATCATACTACACATTATATATTATCTTCATGAATTTCTTAAAAATAGGCCTATAGTATGTTATTTTTATATACTTAAACTAATTAACATTGTTAAATTTTGATATAATTATTGTATTTTAGAAACTTACTTTAATTATTAACTGTTCAGAACACTTTTACCTTAATTACTTTATATAAAATATATAAACTTAATATTAACGAATTAATTATACTAACTTAAAATATAAATGTAGTTTAATTTTATAAATTATCGAAAATGGCAACACTTAAAAATACCAACAAGAAATCTTCTGAACAAAGTTATTTATACTAACATTATGTTAGTTATATTTATTGTTATTTTTATTCATAAGAGAATTAAAATGAACTCATAAAAATTTGTCTATGCTCTTAAATCATAAATTAATCATAAGATAATCATCATTAATTAATACATGAATATAGATGATTCACGACATCATCTCATGTTATGACATAAATTGATCACAGTTTTGACTGGAGTTAGCAACATTGGTAAATAACGATAACTGAAGTGATTATCAAGTAATTACATAAATTGCATGTCTAATTAATCCCGAGTTGTTGAGCCGAACTTTGTCTTCCGCTAAAAGTCTTTTCAATATAATTTTGTAAGCACAAAGTCTATTTTGCGGAATATAAAAACATATTGACGTACATATATATAAATTACACTAAGTCTTAAAAATCAAAAGTGATATTAATTAATCGATAAACATCGTCAATTTAAATAATAATTTTTATTATTTATAAAGCACAATTTTAATTGGTAGGTTTTTGTGAATTTCTAAAATAATTATTTCAGTAGTATAATGCTTAATTAATCCTCAGGGCTTTATTGTACGAAATCAATTTTTTTGGAATATGATATACATAAGTTTCTCTATTGGCAACATCCAAACCTTGATGTCGATTTTAGATTTAAAGCATGGATTGCTGAATTCCATAAAAATTTCATGTGATTCGATACACAATACACGCCACATGTTCAAGTCCAAAGTCCACTATTTCGAAAATTTTAATACCAAATCGTCTTTATTAAGCCTAGTTCTGTTATTTACATGTTGGAGCATTTAAAATCATGATAAAAGTAATCAAAAGCTGGGAGAAACAAAATCGAGATTTACTTCACTTTTCATAAACAAAATTACTGGCAGCTTCGTCGATTAATTGCTGAATAGTTGCCCACTGCTGCAACCCAAGTTAAAAAAAGAACAATTCAACAAAAACAACAGCAGTAAACTTTTTACATAAAAGAACAACAATAAGGCGATGTCTCCAATAATCATCAATTTGATAAGTATAGATAAGACAAAGAAGAAGATGTAAAAGAATTTAAAGTAAGACTTTGAATATATGATTGTAAGTTTGACTTTTAGTAATAGTTAAGTTTCTCTTAATGTTATCAGTAACTTTACAACTGTAAAGAATAAAGTTCAATGTATACTCTTAACATTATATCAATTATATGAGAATTATGTGTAAATGTAAGTTTTAAAATTTCTTAACAGACTAATGTTAAGTGCATATATTGAACATTATTTTCATCCCTGATATGTTTATTTTAACAATCTAATGTAATAACTATATTTTAATATCGAAATTAAATTATAAGTTACAGCATGTTAGACAATCTATGTATATTATTTCTTATTAATTTTATTTAGCAATTTATTCATATATATTTCTAAAAGTTTCAGTTCCATGGATGTTTTGAGCTCAAACCATCAACTACTGCAAACAATATATTGGAAGAGTAATAAATAAGGGTAAAAATTTGTGGAATAAATCTGCAACCTGAAGATACATCAAACAGTGAGTTATAATATACATTTCATTATTTAACATGCGTTCGATTCATAGCTAAAACTATATATATATATATTATGAATTTCATTTAATTTTCAAAAAGGAAAAAAAAAAAAAAAAATACTAAACTATCAATTGCAAAGATAAAAAAAAAGTTAATTTTAATTTATATTATTAAGCTTATGATTAAGTTAGTAATTTTTACTAATATTAAAGGGTTTTATTATAAACTAATAAATAATTTTTGAATTGCCATTATGAGTAATTTTGAGTAGATGTTATCATTTTGGGGAGTGCTAATAATGAAGCCGATTTTACGTAAGATGTTTTAGATATTTGACTAATTTTCTTTTGGGAAAGATACAAAAAAAAAAAAACACGAACACGAATGTATCAAATGTGTAAGAGGGTGGGTTTTCAGTTTCTAAGTGTTCCAAGTGATAATATCATCTGTCACCAATATATTTATTAAACATATCCCAATAGCAATAAATAGCAATAGCCAAGTTTGTATTGTTTAGATTTCATTACATTTTCAGTCTTGGAAGACATTGTTTTCTTTTTTTGTTTATGTAGGATTTTGAGGTCACGTATGGTCAAGAACCCTCCCAATCCGGCGAGCTCAGCCATTCCAGCTTCCAAGCACTGAGCATACTGACCCACACAAAAGATAATTAAAATTCAATTATTTTAAATCCTAAAATTTAAAAAAAAAAAATTTACTACATAAATAGAAATGGCGCCCAACGATTTCGGCAGTAATGTCGTTTTCGAGTTTTTTTTTATTTTCTTAGATTTGTCTTTATCTGATTATGATTTGATATATAATTTGGTCAGATATATTGCAATCTATTTCTCCATTTTTTAATACTAACGTTTTACTTTTTCACTAGTCATATGTGGTACTTTTACCCATGTTGCAGAGAAAAGTCAATTTTATTACACCTATATTTATCTTTTTATGGAAGTAAGTCATTCGAGATTTTGTCCCTTTTAAATCTTGTCTAGCTGCTTTCATTAGATAGAATTGTTTTCATCACTTTAGTTTCAATAGTTGATTAATATTTTGTGTAAGTCATGTTGTATTTTGTTCAAATAGAGAACAACATTTGCGACACATTAATATGATCATGGAAAATTTAGTTTTAAATAGGTATATGGAGGTGGGATAAGTTTTGTTTATAAAATATTAGTCTTTGTCTACTATATTCGTAATTGAAGTGAAGTTAAGCATTACCCCAAAATTAAATGAACATATTTTGTAATTATACAGCTATTTGAATTTTGTTTAAAGTTTTTTTTAAGTTATGTCAAAGAGAAAGGGCAGGCCAAAAATTAATGAGGAGCCAATAAGTGATAGCCAGATAGACTACACATTTGATGAAAATTCAGAAAATCCTTTTGTACCTAGGCCACGAGTGAGTGAGAGTCCTATTCTAACTAGAGCAAGAGCTCGAAACATACATGTACCAGGACCTATAGATGATAGTAGTGATAGTCCTTTTACGTCAAGACATCGAATAGCAAAAAGCCCATTAGCCGCTCAAGTTAGAGATAGCAATTTACAGTCTTCTTTACAAACAGTCGAACCAACAGTCAATATGGGTAATGAAAATGACACCAATAGTTTAACAAGTGGTTCTCAACCAATCCCATCAAGTAGTGGTAACGATCTAAATGTTTTAACGTCTAGATTGGAACGTGTTCTAACACTTAACCATAACGCTTTTATGGGAGAAATATCCAATTTACGACAATCCTTATTAGAAGGCTTTAGTAGAAATCCTCTTCAGTATAACCAACCCCCAATGAATCCTAGTAATGCTAGCAATAATAGAAATGAGGGAAATAACATTTCGTTCCACAATCAAAGCATTAATTCAAACTCAAGCAGAAGTAATTGCTCAACTGATTCGGTTAGGATGGACAAATGGAACATCACATATGATGGCTCTGATGATGTTAGCGATTTTCTATTCAAAGTCGATACACTCAAAAATAGATACTGTTGTTCTGACGAGTATATAAGTTCAAACTTTCAGACTCTTTTAAAAGGCAAAGCCGATTCTTGGTTCTGGTCATTCCTGAAACAGAATCCAAACGCTAAGTATGATGATATAAAAATAGCTTTAACTAAACAGTATGGTAAAATGGAAAATGACTGTGATAAACTTGTGAGGATGATAGAACGCCGTCAATTGCCAAAAGAATCATTTGATGACTATTTTTCCGAGATGATTTCTATGAACTCACGTCTTTCGCAACCAATGAGTGAGAATAAAATGATAGACTTAATAAAGAATAATGTTAAAGAATCTCTTGGTTCACTGTTATTTGCGACTGATCTATTTAGCCTGGATCATTTAAGGGATTGTGCAAGAAAGGCGGAAAAATATGTCGTTAGGAAACAACAGCTTAGATTTCAGAACAGACATATTTCAGAAATAGAATCCAGTGAGAACACAGAAGAATTAGCTGATGAGGATAAAGAAGAAATAGCTGCGTTTAGATATCAAGGTAATCATACCAAGGAACGTAAGGATGTGGACACACGACACTTTAAGTGTTGGAACTGTGACCAAGTCGGACACTCGTTTTACGACTGTCCATCGGAAAAGCGTAACCTATTTTGCTTTAGATGTGGGGAGAAAAATATCACTACTCCTCAGTGTAAAAATCATTCAAAAAAACAGGAATCTGAACGAGTAGAAGAGGGTCCCTCGTTTTCATACAAAAATCCCTCTAATATTGATGTTGGAACACAAGTTGACAATCCTGGACTTAAAAAGGCTAATGATATAGAGTTATTTACGGTTTTGACTAGAGACACAAGTACAAGTAAAGATTTCGAATTAGATAATAATAAACAAATTGAGGATTCTTTTCACCACAGAATGTTAAAGTATAAACAAGCTAAGGCAAGGATATATAAGGATAATCTGGTACCGAAGAAAATAATCAAATGTAGGGAAAGATATAAGAGGAGAAGAGAATTTGTGAGAATAATAGAGTCAACAGTTTTGAATGAAATAAGGGATAACAGGCCATATGCAAAAGTTTATTTTGGTACTGTTGAAATATTTGGACTCCTCGATTCTGGAGCCTCAATCAGTGTGTTAGGGAAAGGTTGCTTAGAACTTTTAGCGAACCTTAAATTGGACTATACTTCAATTTACACCACGTTAAAAACAGCCGATGGCGGCAAACAAAATGTCATTGGTTTCCTAGAAATAAAAACTACTTACAATAATGATTCAAAAAATATACTTTTTACTTAGCCCCTAGTTTGAAACAGTCTTTATATTTAGGCATCAATTTTTGGAAAATTTTCAATATTGCTCCTGAACTTTTTGTATCGGATATTTCATTGGACAGTGAAACATTCGGCAATGATATTAACAGTAATATACATACTCTGACGGACTTACAACTTTTCGAATTAAAACGTGTTATAGAAAAATTTCCTTCATGCAGCAAGCTTGGTTTAGGCCGCACATCATTAGAAGTACATACCATAGATACAGGCGATTCCGTACCTTTCAAGATAAAACATTACCCACTATCTCCTCCTCGACAGGCCGAGGCATATAGTGAGCTCGATCGTATGTTACGATTAGGAGTAATTGAAGAGAGCAACAGCCCGTATTGTAGTCCAATAGTTTTAGTTAGGAAACCCGGTAAAATTCGACTTTGCCTCGACTCACGTAAACTAAATACGTTAACGAAAAAGGATGCATATCCATTGCCTCATATCAATGGGCTCTTAAGTCGTTTACAGGATACTCACTATATTACAGGTATCGATTTAAAGACGCCTTTTGGCAGATACCTTTAGATGAGTCTTCCAAAGAAAAAACGGCATTTGCAGTACCTGGCCGGCCACTGTATCACTTTACAGTAATGCCTTTCGGGCTCTGCAACGCCGCACAAAGGATGAGTCGTCTAATGGACAAGACTATCCCCAGTCGACTCCGTGAAAACGTATTCATCTATTTAGATGACCTGCTAATTTGCACAAAAGACTTTAAGACCCACATTGATATACTACATGAAGTTGCAACATGTTTAAAAAGCGCGAATTTGACCATCAACGTCGAGAAAAGTCGGTTTTGCCAAAAGGAGATTAAATACCTTGGGTACATAGTAGGACAGGGGTGTTTAAAGACCGATAAAATAAAGTTGCAGCAATTTTAGATTTTCCTTTGCCTAAAAGTCCTAGACAGATAAGAAGATACATTGGTATGACCGGGTGGTATCGCCAGTTTATTCCCAACTTTTCTGACCTAACAGCTCCTCTCACCGACTGTTTGAAAAAGGGAGAAAAATTTGCATTAACGTCTGAGGCAGAAACGTCATTTGCCAAGTTAAAGGAAGCATTAACATCTGCTCCAGTACTCGTGCAAACCAGACTTTAATCGGCCATTTACTATTCAGTGTGATGCATCACGTGTAGGTGTAGGTGGCGTACTTACTCAGACCGACGAAAAGGGAAGGGAACACCCAGTGGCATATGTTTCCCAGAAGTTGAATAAAAACCAAAAGAACTATACGGTCACAGAGCTGGAGTGTCTCGCCGCTATTGTGTGTCTCAAAAGATTTCGTCCTTATGTAGAAGGACTTCCCTTCAAAATAGTTACAGACCACTCCAGTCTTCGTTGGTTAATGTCCCAAAAGGATTTGTCTGGACGACTTGGACGGTGGAGTATAAAATTACAGAGTTTTGATTTTGAAATAGAGTATAGAAAAGGATCAGCTAACACAGTACCTGACGCATTGTCACGACTTGATGTAGATGAAGTTTCTCTACCATTTTTACCATCCGAAATTGATATTACTTCTCCATTTTTTAAATCAGATGAGTATACAACATTGAAAACAGAATTATTGAAAAATCCTGATAAATTCCCAGACACAATAGTTTCTGAAGATTATATTTATCATAGGGTCAAGTTTCGTAAAGGAGAGTTTGTGGATGAATTATCACTATGGAGATTGTGGCTACCCAAGGAACTTTGTCAACAGGCTATTAAAATGAATCATGTATTTAACTCATGTCACGGAGGTTTCGCAAAAACGTTGAACAGGATAAGAGAGAAATACTTTTGGCCAAAAATGTCCCGTGATATTAAACGGTATGTCTCTAATTGTGAAGTTTGTAAACTTGTCAAACCCACAACCAAACACTTAGGCCAGCTATGGGTCGACAAGTTATTTCTGAACGTCCATTTCAGAGGATATATATGGACTTATTAGGTCCATACCCTCGAACAAAAATGGGGTAATTCGACCGTTTTCGTTGCAATAGACCATTTTACCAAATATATATTCTTAAAGCCGCTTAAAAAGGCAACAAGTTCCGCCATAATAAATTTCTAGAAGAAAATATTTTCCACCAGTTTGGAGTCCCACAATATGTTCACTCAGATAACGGAAACAATTCGTGTCGTCACAAATGAAGGATTTTCTAAATGTTTACGGTATTTACCATATAAAGACAGCATTATACTCACCACAAGCTAATGTGTCTGAAAGAACAAACCGCGAATTTCTTGTAAAACTTCGCATTTTATTAAAAGAAAAGCAAGACAGGTGGGACTTGTACGTTTCTAAGATTGCTAATATTTAAGGAGCGATTACCACGATGCCATTAAGTGTTCACCATATTTTTGTACATTTGGCTACAACATGATTACACATGGATCTGCATATCCACTCTTACAGAAAAATAAATTGTTTAGAATGAACCTCAAGGTAATATTATTCCCAATGATTGTAGAATGTCTAACCTACATGAAAAAGTAAAAGAAAATTAGTTATTGCTCACGAAAACGCTTCAAAAAGGTACAATTTAAGAAGTAGGGACATTTGTTATAAACCTGGACAGGAAGTGTTAAGGAAAAGTTTTAAACAATCGGACACGAGGAAAGGAATAAATGCTAAACTTCTACCACCTTATATTAAGTGTAAAATAAGAAAAAAAGTTGGATCATCTTGTTATGAACTCGAGACACCTGCAGGAAAATACATTGGCATGTATCATGCAAAAGACCTGAAGCCATTATAGGGAAATCCATACCTAAACAATTACCCGGCTAACAGTATACTCAGGGTGTGGTCGTGCCCCACGAAAATCACATTCAAAATCTGATTTTCCTTATTTTCGAACTAGATAAACTAGTTCTACAAAGAAGGTTTTGTAACAGATTTTGTTGAAAAATTTAATTTTTAAAAGACAATTGTTGAAATTTTTTAAAACCAGAAGTTTGTAGATTGTTATATTTGTTAAAAAAAAAAAAATGTTTAGATTGATATTACGTTTGAATTTTGTTATGCATGTTATTATTATTTTTATATTTCCGAAGATTTTCCTTTTAATACAAATCATAATCATACTACACATTATATATTATCTTCATGAATTTCTTAAAAATAGGCCTATAGTATGTTATTTTTATATACTTAAACTAATTAACATTGTTAAATTTTGATATAATTATTGTATTTTAGAAACTTACTTTAATTATTAACTGTTCAGAACACTTTTACCTTAATTACTTTATATAAAATATAAACTTAATATTAACGAATTAATTATACTAACTTAAAATATAAATGTAGTTTAATTTTATAAATTATCGAAAATGGCAACACTTAAAAATACCAACAAGAAATCTTCTGAACAAAGTTATTTATACTAACATTATGTTAGTTATATTTATTGTTATTTTTATTCATAAGAGAATTAAAATGAACTCATAAAAATTTGTCTATGCTCTTAAATCATAAATTAATCATAAGATAATCATCATTAATTAATACATGAATATAGATGATTCACGACATCATCTCATGTTATGACATAAATTGATCACAGTTTTGACTGGAGTTAGCAACATTGGTAAATAACGATAACTGAAGTGATTATCAAGTAATTACATAAATTGCATGTCTAATTAATCCCGAGTTGTTGAGCCGAACTTTGTCTTCCGCTAAAAGTCTTTTCAATATAATTTTGTAAGCACAAAGTCTATTTTGCGGAATATAAAAACATATTGACGTACATATATATAAATTACACTAAGTCTTAAAAATCAAAAGTGATATTAATTAATCGATAAACATCGTCAATTTAAATAATAATTTTTATTATTTATAAAGCCCAATTTTAATTGGTAGGTTTTTGTGAATTTCTAAAATAATTATTTCAGTAGTATAATGCTTAATTAATCCTCAGGGCTTTATTGTACGAAATCAATTTTTTTGGAATATGATATACATAAGTTTCTCTATTGGCAACATCCAAACCTTGATGTCGATTTTAGATTTAAAGCATGGATTGCTGAATTCCATAAAAATTTCATGTGATTCGATACACAATACACGCCACATGTTCAAGTCCAAAGTCCACTATTTCGAAAATTTTAATACCAAATCGTCTTTATTAAGCCTAGTTCTGTTATTTACATGTTGGAGCATTTAAAATCATGATAAAAGTAATCAAAAGCTGGGAGAAACAAAATCGAGATTTACTTCACTTTTCATAAACAAAATTACTGGCAGCTTCGTCGATTAATTGCTGAATAGTTGCCCACTGCTGCAACCCAAGTTAAAAAAAGAACAATTCAACAAAAACAACAGCAGTAAACTTTTTACATAAAAGAACAACAATAAGGCGATGTCTCCAATAATCATCAATTTGATAAGTATAGATAAGACAAAGAAGAAGATGTAAAAGAATTTAAAGTAAGACTTTGAATATATGATTGTAAGTTTGACTTTTAGTAATAGTTAAGTTTCTCTTAATGTTATCAGTAACTTTACAACTGTAAAGAATAAAGTTCAATGTATACTCTTAACATTATATCAATTATATGAGAATTATGTGTAAAT